>NC_135399.1:16850451-17150451 GCF_051989625.1 Stigmatopora argus
CTGGGCTGTGATTTCAATGTCCACCACCAGATGACAGTACACGTGTATATTTTCACTTTCAATAATAATCTAAGATACTGAAAGATTTTTGCTAAAGCCCTTGCTAATAGAAAAGTCATGCACTATACCACATGTGTCAAAGTTGCGGCCCTGGGGCCAAATCTGGCCCACCGCATCATTTTGTGTGGCCCGGGAAAGTAAATCATGAGTGCCGACTTTCTGTTTTAGGATCAAATGCAAATGAAGAGTATAGATGTATATTAAATTTCCTGATTTCCCCCCTTTTAAATCAATAATTGACATTTTTTAAATCCATTTTTTCTGTGTTTTTAGTTCAAAAATCATTTTGTAAAATCTAAAAATATATTTTAAAAAGCTAAAATAAACATTGTTTTAGATCTATTAAAAACAGAATATTCAGGGCTTTTAATCCATTTATATATATAAAAAATCTAAATATTATATCTAAAATGGTCCGGCCCACATGAAATCAAGTTGACCTTAACGCGGCCTGCGAACCAACCCGAGTCTGACACCCCTGCACTACACAATATATAAGATGAAAAATCATTACCATTCCGGTTTTTGATGCATTTCTTGAAACACAGTCTCCGGTGATTAAAGTTGTTGTCGTTGCCTCCGCAGCCGCTGTACGAGAACTCGTGACATCTTCCGCTCGTGGCGTTGTAAGCAAACCGACGCAGGTTGCCATCACACGTCCCCCTCTCAACCGGGCTAGAGCACATATCCACCTGTTTTACACCTGCAAATCACACGGTAACATGAAGTTACAGCCCACACATCTGAAAATAGCACCCAAGGATGAGTCAGACTTTTTTAGGTGGCCATTGGGTCTTACGATGCAATCCATTTGCATTTAGCCTGGCTGAAAAACACCATGTTACCTGTTGGGTTGACCAAAACGGGGCTCTTGGTTTGCCCCACAGTGCTGTTGACCAATCGCTGACCTGAAAAACACACACAACTTCAGTATATTGACAATTATGCCCTATCACTTAAACACTTCTCAACCGTAAAGTGAAGTAATGTCCAAGTCAGGGGTAGGGAACCTATGGCTCGGGAGCCACATATGGCTCTTTTGATGGGTGCATATGGCTCTCCGCTAACCTGTGAGGTAAACTATGGAAACTGCTGGTGAGAAAGCGCAGGAATAGTATCTTTACGTTGGTATTATGGCATTGACACTACCTACAGCTCCTTATAATCATATTTTTTTTCATTACACTCTTCTGCATGGATATTCTATTGCTACTCATTGATTAGCAACAACTGAACAATGTTGTCAAAAGAATTCAGAGACTTTTTGTACTTTGAAAGTGGTGAAGTGACTAAAAAAGGCACACATTTTCATGCATGTCGACTTTTAAATTCGGAGCATGGCTCTCAAAGATTAACATTTAAAAAGATATGAATTGCTTATGGCTCTCTCCATCAAAAAGGTTCCCGACCCCTGGTCGAAGTCTTACCAGCTATTGGGGTTTGTGTCACACTGTTTGTTGCTTGGGCATCAATTTCTTCATACCCCAAACACATGTACAAAAAAATAAGAGACAAGAATCAGTCTACAAAAAAGGAGGATGAAATTAACATACAACAGGAATCAAAAAGGCCTTTTTGTATAATGTGTATTCATTCTCAAATGGCCTGCCAGTGGAATTTATCATTTGTTTCCATCCTAGTTGATAAATGACATCTGAGCTGTAATTGAGAGTGCAATGAAATCATTTAAAATGCAATTCCGTGGACATCTTTAATCCATCATCACGTTCTTGAAGGTCCAACTCTTGGTTATATGTCATCTCACTTTTGAGGGATAAATAAATGTCTTTGCTCTTATATTTTCTCCCAGTTTAGAGGTTGAAATAATACTGCAATAACCCTTGAAGGGGACGTACCTTTTTTGTGACATTTGGCCTCGCAGTCTGACATGCTGATGAAATTGTTGGCATTGCCGAAGCAGCCGCCGTAATAGAAGCGCTTGCACTGCTGACTTTGGTCGTCAAAGAAGTAACGCGTCAGCAGGCCGCGACAGGGACCTTCCGCTCGGGGTAGATGACAAGGGTTTTTATCGGCTGGGAAAAGAAAGAAATCCAAAGGGAGGAGGAGACAAACGGTCAGAATGGACAAATGTCAACAAGCATTGAAAAGTGACTCATCTTTATGGATGTCGCCCTCAAGTGTTATAAGGTGAACATTCATCGTGGCTGTTAGACTTCTTTCAAAATTAAAATAATAAAATGACTGTTGTAAATGCATCAGTGCAAGCAATCAGTGAGTGCTATGAATTATGGGAGAATTTTTTTTCCTTTAGCGCAGATTGTGAAGTATGTAAAAATAGTGATCATGATCTAAGAATAGTGATTCTGGAAAAAATATTTTTGTTGTTGTACATCTTTCATCAACAGTTTAGTGGAATGTGACAAAATAATTAGACGAACATGATTTTAAGGTAAAATTCAGTTTTCTTTATGCGTCTTTGGATAAGTTTGATTAAAATATTAATAAAAATGTAAAACGCCGACATATTTTTATCAAATTATAAAATGTTGTTGCTGCTAGAAAAGGATTTATGTTGTTTCGCTGTTTGACTTGTAATATATATAAGAAAAATGGAAGCAAAAGGTCGAGTGTAAACCATGACCCAATTTGCAGTCACTAGCCACCTGGTCACAGCGAGGCTACTTCCCGTCTGTCTCTGCCGCGATACAATCGAATTTCCAGATTGACTGCCTGCACATGGAAAGGTCAACACTTTCAACAGGAACAACTGATTTTTTTCTCTCCTCCTTTTGCTTCTTCTGTGCAGTGTTTGAGTTAATCCTGTTTGCAAGCATTTACCTCTGATCTTATTTCTCTGGTGCATATCAGCGAGTATACATTTGAAAAGACAGCCAACTTTTAGAAATGGATTGTTTGCATTAGAATTGTATACAATTTGTATATATTATTCCAAATAAAAGTGCTGTTCCATTGTGTCAAATAACATTTGAGACCAAGAGCTACGTTTGATCTCTGAAAATTGGATGCAAAAAAAATGTACCATTTATTTTGATACTTAAATCAACTCAACTTTTACAAATATATGGGCTGATTTAACCATAAAATTCAGAATAAATAATTGAAGATAAAAAATAACAGAATATTATGACCAAACAATTTGAGTAGAAATTGGCTTAACACAACAAATAGTAATTACGCTTACTAATAAAATTAGCATTTCTCTATTGCATAAATTAATCCATCCAATAGCACCACAAAATTAAACAATCAGATTACTATGAATATTTGCAACCTTAATAATTTTTGTCAATTTCTCATATGGATTTTTGCCATCCTCCCTTTTTGCCGAGTGGAACTTTTCATTATTAGCGGCAAAACTTATTTGTATGCAAATTCCTCATTGACCCTCCGGTCTGTCTTGGCTCAAGTTTTCAATAAAAACCAAGCAGTCTTGCGTGCAAGCGCTTTAAAAAGAACACACCATGTTGATAGGTGTGCAAATGCCAGCACACGGAAGGGCAATTTATGGAGCTCAAACGCTTCGACACCGACGGCGAGCCTAATTTGCATATTTCCTGCTGAACTTTACAACAAAAAAACAGCAAAAAAAAAACTGCATCCTGTTTGCAGCTGGATTGCAGGAATGAGAAAAATGGAACAGGGCTGTATTGTAATCGGAAAACTTACGACTATTCAATATTTAGGTGCAGATTAGTAACTAAATGATATGTGTAAAGCCAAATCTAAAAAGTCTTGCACATCTGACAGTTGACCTTTAAATGTTGTTTTATTGAGACGCAGCATGCAGCTTTCAACGTTTATTCTTGAAGTCATCCATTGAAAGGCGCTACGGTGTCACAAGACTGGGAAAAAATTTACGGGTAATCATAAAAACATCAACACTCATGATTTGCATTTCAAAGTTGAATTAATCTGCAGAAGATGGATGGATATTGTTTCACAGGACACAAAAAAATGAGTTGATAATGAGGACAATGCTTTGTAAGCAAGCTTTCAAAGTTCACTTTGCTATGTTATAGTTTGTTATAGCTAGCAAGATAGTTCTGTAGTTACATTTATGAAAAAAGCACTAGTTTGCCTCCATTAAGTTTGCTTTTTTACATTTTTTTTAAGATTTCCCAGAGGGATGTGTTAACTTCACTCTTATTGTATTAAATAAAAGAATTAACCTTGACAGGTACATGTTACACATCATATCAATCAACCTGGACCCGAATTGTTAATGAATTACATCAGTTGATTGCAAAATGGGAATCAATCCTAGGAGCCCTAGTCTTAATTATTTTCTCTCAAAGCTGATTAATTACATTCATTTAATTGCGGCCCTAGGGTTGCCTGTAGACTTAGAGTTAACCAGTAGAGGGAGCCTGGTGCTCGTAGTTCAGTTGGGACTTGTTTTTGGGCGGCTTGCATTAATAACACGTCACCTGGAAACAGCCTCAGTCCTAACATTCATTTTACTGTTAAGTAAAAAGACAAATGCAAATATTTAACCCTGACACAGTTAACAGAAAAAAAATGTTCACCAAGGCATCTTGACTTATGAGTAAAGTTGTGCATTTTTTTGTTTGAGTTGCGAGCAAAATGTGGAACCACAAGCAGCGCACTGTGGTGGCCATTCTTTCATCAGGGGTTAATATAAAAGTGCAAATATTATGGACTAATGCAAGTTTTCAGTCCCCCCACACACAAAATGGACCGTAGGGTCGAGCTCACCTGTGACGACGCACATTTCCCGGCAGGCCTCGACGGTCTCAAAGTTGCTGTCATTCCCTCCACAGCCTCCGTATTCAAAGCGCTCGCAGCGGCCGGTATCCACGTCGAAGAAGTATCTGTCCCTCAATGCCCTGCAAGACCCGGGGTCCTCTTTCAGGGCGCAGAGCTCGTTGAAGATGAAAAGCTCACCTGGAGCCCTCTCCTCTGAAAACAGATGAACAAAAACAAGTTGACCCTCGTGTAGCAGGCGGTCTGACATTGATATAAAAATATAAAAAAAGGCCCACGCTGCTCCCAAACCTCATGTCAAGAAGCATCAAAAATAAGAGCATTAACAATTTCTGCCTGGACAAAAGGCGAGGGAATTATTCTGGCACGCATTCAATCATTCTCACCATTGTGCAAAATATGTCAGCGCAATGACGTTGTTGGGAACGTATTGTGCACGAGGAGGCACATTATTCATAATTGACCAAAATTAGCCCCAGGCAATTATTTTTCTGCATGTTAATTAAATTTGAATTTGCCACTAAAAGCAAAAAAATAAGGCTGCATTACCAATTGATTATTTGAAAATGACTGCATTTTTGGTTTAACTCTAATGACAAAAGTGTACATATACATATATACACATACATATACATATATATGTATATTTTTTAAACAACCTGATGTCCAGTCCTCAATGTTTTGTCATATTAGGTATAAAAAAAAGTTCAACATTTCCACATAATAATTTTTAATACCAACTCGTGTGATACCGAGTTGACTTTTGACACGATGTTACTTCAACACAATCCCATCTTTTTTTGGGGGGCATGAAATGACTATTAAAATATCTTAACGAAAACTGCAGTTTCACTGCGTCAATGAATTTTGAAGGCAACAATAATTCTGTTCATCAAAAAGATTTTATGCGCCTTTCCCATTGCCCATCTTTGTCTTGCAAAAATATCCGCTTCAATTTAGTTGTTAGACTGGAATATCTTGCCATTGGCATCCACCCTCTTGCCTCCGTTATTGGATTTTCCACTAAAAACTGAGCTTTTTATCATCCCCCCATTTCTACCGCAACCCTCAAAGAACACCTTGAAAAGTTTGGAAATGAACTTTCCCTTCCTGCAAGGTACAAATCTGAGTGAAAGCCGCCAGGCTCTATTCTCTGCACCAAGTGGTCACCAAGGGAATGAGGTAAGCATTACTTCAACCTATCAGAAGCAATTTATGACCTTGGAGTCGGTACGACGGGGGACACTGATCAAATCTTTCCAATGTACCCATCTCTCAACCGCCTTGTGGAATGGCGATTGCATTCAGTTGGTGAAATGAAACGAGACCCCGCAGAGGCTTTTAGTGATAAATTGGAGGATCGGGTTGTCTGGCACAGAGGAAAAAAAAAACAAAAAAACGTAGCAACACATCCATTTGGGTCTGTCTGGATTCTGGTCTCTTGTGTAAGCACGCCTCACTGCTAAATCTCTGTCAAGGCAACCACACAATAATTGCGTCTCGTCCTCCACTTCAGCCCTAATTGTTAGCGAAATAGTTAAAACTGTGCCGAGAGGGAAAGGCCGATGCATTTTTACAGAACAATAAAAGGTCATTTTGTACATTAACTTGTAAATTTGTTGCAGGTTGTGAAAGCCGAAGCGTCGGTGTGAGTACTCTTTGGGATGACAAACGATTTTGGGCGAAACTCGGATTCCCCCAGGCGCTGCCGTTTTAAAATTGAAAAAAGAAAACAAACAGTCTGGAGTTCACCTTTAGAAAGGTTACCTAGGCAACGGCAAATATTTCACCGCAGACTGGATGACACCAACATTAGGCTTATAACATACTGAGAAAGTCCCTAAAGACTGCAGTGGGTGGTAAATAGGCTACCTGACATGAATTAAGAGTTTAAAATCCTGAGCTATGATGACCATTTGAACAACCAACCAATCTCCTGAGAAGTCTACAACTTTATTTTTTCTTAAAGAAAGTTACTTTGGAAAGAATAGTTAAGGGCTCCAAAGGTGTAAAAAAAAATCTTGCTGCTCACAAGTGGCCCTTATTTTAAAATCCAATACATCGAGCTGACACACAATTGTCCTTAACACACCAAGACAAAACCACTTACACATTTTTTTAACCGTGGGAATGACATCTTGAAATGTCAAGTGGTGACTTATTTTACAGGTAAATTTTGGCTAATCGACTCATCTGGAAAACTATCAAATTTGTCCTTTTCAAAATTCAAAAGATTTCTTATTAGTGTCGGGCTCAATCTCCATATCTCCAAAATACTCCATTTAAATGAAATTTAAAAAACACCACCCACATCCAAGTCCGGTTTTGCGTCAATACCTTTGAAGAGACAAAATAACTTTAAAAATATGCAAAAGACTACAGCAAACTAAATCAATGACCTAAGGAATAGATCTAATAAAACCAGAAGTATCTGTATGCCACCAACTGTGAGCTCTGCCAATGACACACACACAAATACACACAGATTTGGATAATGATCTTAGCACTGTGCCAAAAACATGAAGCTCTTCACCCGGGCATGTTAAATCAGATTGGAGCCAAGCTCAATCTTGTTTAGCTGGATTTGACCGTATTTTGATGTGAAGGGGCCAAACCAAGTAGCAAGCAAAATGTGGCGTCCAATTTTTTCCTTCCCATCACAAAACATTCTATTTGAGAAAAAAGACTTGGCCCCAGAAAATGGGATAAACTGTAAAATCCAATACACAGTCATCCATAAACATCAACTTCAACTTCTGAGACTTTATATAAGCTTTTCCTCGATTTTTTTTTATGGTCAGTCAATCATTTCGCTGGAAGATTTTGTGGATTGCAACACCTGGTCAATGTAGAAAAGGGCGTGTCCACCATGTCAGACTTTCCAAGTAAATAAATCCTGTGAGCCTTGCCTAGGGTGAGTGAATAAAGAAATATGGGTGACTCACAGTTTGTCCCAAAGTTCAAGATAAATATCACCACTGTCATACATTCACTTCCCAAAGGCATTTTCATAATGACACTATTTCATTGTAAATGCATTTTCCACTGAAATAATTGCAGCACACACAATTTGGACAGGAAAAAAACATTTGGATGTACTGTTTTTGTTAAACTATGTAGAGTGAATTGGCTTTGAAACCACTAAAAGTTGTCATTTTCTAAATAATGTATTTCTCTACAACCGAAACTTTCACCCTATAATGATATAAATCAAAACAAAACAGTATATATATAAAAAAATCCACTCAAAACTGACTGTCTGCAAAACAATGCATTTTACTGTGTGGTAAAACAAATCTAATTTAAAAGCAGTTAGTCCTACTTTATTCTTAATCTACAATTATAATGAATACCCGAGTTGGCATCTCAGAGTTCCAATGCTCCTTTTTTTTGCTGACCAGACAAAGAAAGCGAGAGATTATTTGCCCTCACAGCTATAAAAAAAACACTACATCAAAGTGTGCAGAGACGGACATAATGGCTAAATATTCAGCTCACATCGTAGCCATGATGGAACAACTCTAAAAAGATGGCCTCATTTTTACTTTCCTGAAAGCAAACATGCTTTCATGAATGCTCTAGGAATTAATTTGGAATCATTTCCAAGTAGGTCTCATTTATTTGGAGGGAAAACAATTTTGGGCCACCCTCACGGCGATAGATATACCGCACACAAATAGATTACAAGAGCCAGAAATTCAACAAAACCTTTCATCATCACCTGCAAAATTCCACCATACATTTATTCTATGGGCCAAGTTGGTATAGATTCTTTAGTGTCCCCCAAATAAACTCCACACGCTCTCATGCAAAGTAGTCGCCGCGGGCAAATATTGTTAATTATCTAAAAGGCATGTGCGATGCATTCATTTTTAATCAGCGCCCGAATGTTGACGCGGTGCCGAGCGACGAGGGAGCCACATACAGCCGCGTAATGCGAAATAAATTGTTGTGTCGCAGATCCAAAGCCTTTGTCAAGTCATTTGTTCACGTCAAATCCGACTGAACAATTTGTCTGGAGTCCCGTGAGCCTTAAAAGTCTTATCTTGTTCTTATTGGCAAAGGTAAACAACGAGCTGGCCTTTCACAACTGAATTATCTCATTGCTAAATCTAAACTGGGTCCTTTTATCCCCATCCAGAATGGTCTTGACAACAAAAACAAGAAACTTTCATGTTGATCTCCAATCAGATGACAGACAACATATAGTAAGTTATTTCATCCCGTATTCGGGAAATTTTTGTCGCAGTAGCAAGACAGACAAGACACAGAAGACATTGTAGACCTAGGTAAAAAACTGGAGTCATACACAGAAAGTCCACAAGGTGGTATAAAGTATATATAGTATAAAATATATATAAAGTAAATACATGACTACTGCACATTTTGATTTCTAATGATCTTATTTTTTCAGACTATTCATACATTTCAGCCAAATACACAAGAGAAAAAATATATAAGTCGCACTAAAGTATAAGTCGCATTTTTTGTTGTTGTCAGAAAGAACAAACCTACCTTAAAGTAACAATGATAAAATAGAGAACTGGGCAAAATAGGCATCTGATAAAAAAAATTCAGATAAATATATATTTTTAAAAGGTGCTGGTGGTCAGGAAACAAAAAAGTCATATATGACTATTTATCGCAAGTCTAGTTAAACTGAAAGAAAAAAAGTGGCGACTTATAGTCCGGATAATACAGTATTTTTTTAAAAAATTTTATTGTTAAGAGAATCCGGTCACATGGGAATAGTATGTCAAGTTGTGCAATTTTAAATGGTTATTGCTTGATTCCAAATAACTATGATGTCGCAAGCAAATATTGGTGGCTGTAAAACTGATGATGTATTGCTGGTAAAATGATTGTATTACATTTTCATACCATTTCCTTTTTACCGTTCGGTCACACGTCGTCGTCTAAATGAGAGACAATTAAGCCCGATTCAGAGAGCTGGGTGCGATGGTACCGCGCATGAATTATCGCTGCTTCGTTAATTCTTCTCAAGAGGAAACAGATTAGCGGTAAGAAGGGCACAAATAGGGTTGACGCAACGGAGGCCATTAGAGATGCAAAGCAGTGAACAAAAGAACAAAGTTCAAACCAAATGACAAGAAAGGTCCAAAAGAGAAAATGAAAAACGGAGAAACCAATCAAGCCTGATTCTTATTTCCATTCCCAAAGCTTTTAAAGCAAGGGTGTCAGACTCGGGTTGGTTCGCGGGCCGCATTAACGTCAACTCGATTTCATGTGGCCCAGCCCTTAAATGAATGCCTAGTCTTAGTATATAATAAAGAGGAGTTCTGGTGTAACAATCAAAACAAAAAAATACAAAACCTTATCATAAGACCTATTTCAAACGTGGGCCATCATAAGATTAGGCGTTCATTTAATAGGGCTGGGCAAACTAAAATAAGGGCAAAAGTGAGTGCGGGGGTGCTTTGGTTTCAACCTCCAAAGAGGAAAAGCTTTCCACAATACTAGTGTCCTGCAAGTGCAATCAGTGGATTGCAGTCAGGTGCGTCTCGCAGCCCAACCCTCGCTGGTTCAAACTCTGTCAGTCAGCTCGGTCGGTCAGTCTGTCCGTCGGTCCCGGATAGCTTGAGCAAAAAGCTCCCCCCTCCCCACCCACCGTTGATTCAACTCTGTCAGCTGTGTCTGTGCGTGCCTTGCAAAACTCAACAATATATACATTTTGGTTAATATACAGTCAAGAAATGTGAAAATTGTCTCACTGCCTTATTTAACCTACAGCTGAGTACATTAGAAATACTGACAAGAGACCAATTTGGCTCTGCAAATGTCAAAATATCTTCCATATGAACTTTTGATTGGATAAAGGAATCAATACCGAAAGAGAAAATGATTGCTCCCACCAGCCAAATGAAAAAAAGTGCCGATAAAGCAGTGGTTGAACTCATTCGAGAATATTCCGGAATGTAAATTACATCGTTTTGCTATTTTGGCAACAAATCTTTCCATAGGGTTGGGCTTACATCACATATGGCAGAACGTGCTTTTTATTCATCTTCTCCCCAACGGAAAACAAATATTCCTATCAGTCTGTTTGTTATTTTACGCATTTCCGGGGCAAGTTCCACTTATCATTCACGTTGGACATCCTAAGACGTCAGCGCTTCCTGAAAGTGTTTCCCTTTAGACAAGCTTCTCCAGAGATCATTGGTAAAAAAAAAACTCCTGCAGGAAATGTTGACATTGTGCAGATAGCTTCTATTTTTGCAATATAGAGGAAAATATATATATATATCCAGTTTAGTAAAGATAACAGTATCATTTATAAATGGACCCAAGGGTTCTGGCTATGTGGAGCAGTTTTAAATTTATCAAACCGCCCATGAAGTTAAATTGTTTTTTTCTTCATTCTCACAACTGGACTTTAAACCGCAAGCATAATCAATCTTCTCTGAATTCATTTTGACAAGCACTCGTGCTCACGCGAACATAAGTGTGCCATTTTACTGATGGTGCATGCAATCATGCGTCATTAATTACCTGGATAACGATACTCGCTGGTGTCACGCCCAACGAGCACGGCTGCAAAGCTCCAACACGCAACGCTCCGAGCGGAATGATTCAATCTTATTTCTTTAAAAAGAACATTTTGCGTGGGCCAGGTGAGTACAATAGGAAGCCAAACCAACAGTGGCCATACAAAAAGACTGAAATGGTGTCCTTCCTGTAAAATAGGGCTAAATATAACCATTTGAGGAAAATAGCATGAGTCAGGCGATGAAAATAATGAGCAAAAGACAAATATTTGAGGACGTTGGAAATGTAAAGCTTTGATTCTATGTTTTTTTGCAAATTATGACTGAATATGACTAGTTTGGCTTTATTATCGCCAAGGCTCAAATATCCAATCAGATGTAAATACTATGTTACAATGCCACAGCGGGATTGCTAGCTAAGCTCCATAAACTCTATTTGCCGTGTGATAACAGTATGAGCATGAAAAATTAGTTGAGTTAAACCAAAGATTAGGACATCAGACACCCAAAAATCTTTGATTTTTTTGTATTCGTAGATGCCACAAACTGCAGAAAGGATAGAAATTATGCTTTGTGAAAAAGACTAACAAAACACAAATAATATTAGTCTATGAATCAAAACAATAGTCTAAAGTTCAATTCAAAATGCAAGACAATAACAAACAGGGCAACACCTTTTCACCAATCTGGCGTCGTTTGGTGCTGCTTGTTTTAGCAGAAATCTTATTTATATACTTTTTCAGATTATGTAGCTTTACAATTATGTATTTTATTATCTAGGATAATCATTTTATTATTTCTTAGGGGAAAAAAATCATGATACAAGAACATTCACATGCGAGATAAGTGGTGAAATGGATTGCATTCGTGTCTTGAGGGCCAAATGCAATTGTAAAATTGACTATTTTACTTATACACTATAGTAGAATAAATATTTTCATTTCGATTTGTAGTAGCCAAACATGACTCTTGATCGGTGGGCCATATTACTGAACAGTGGGGACCATGTACGTCCCGCGCACCACAGTTTGCCTATATATATAAAACATTTTAATTCCTAAGTGGGAAAGAAATAAGCTTATATCTTTTTTTATAAACCAGACATCAAAACCCAACTACTTCCATGCCAGATTTTGCTGTAATTGCAAAAAGTGTGTGGAAGTGGAATTTGGACTTTCTTAGACAAGCTGGAATACAAAACAATCCGTTTTGTATCAACTAGTGCGCTAACAAACAACTCCAGTTCATCTAAAATCAACAGTGTCTTCAACAGTCACACAATCGGACGCAATGTCAATCTCTTACTATTCTTTTTACCTCGTGTGGCTGTGCAGAAAGTCGCCAAAAGACAGACGCGGGCGAGCAAAAAGTTCGGCCAAAGCGTCCGTCTACGGTCATCGTCGCAAGGAATCATGGTCACAGTCTCCAGTCACCAACCGGAATCGGTAATGGTGATGATCGTGAGCAGTCGGTTGGATTCTCGGGGATCGTCAGGTTACAAGACGGTCAAACACGTTCAAAGTTGACGCATTGACAATTTGTCAGCTGGCAGGGGGCGCGTCCTTCCTTTAAATAAACGCTCGCCGGGGATATTGTCCAATAAATAGCTATTTCCTGTCCGTACACGTCCAAAAACTCATTACTATTCCTCATTAAAACACCAATACTTCTCAGAAAAAAGTAGAGTTCAAATTAGAAGATTTCTTATGTTTATATCAAATATTTTTGTCCCAATTTGTACTTATCCTATCATTTTTTATGTATTTATTATTCTAGTCAGATTTTCTGAACCGCTTTATTTTCATTGGGGTTCACAGGGGGTGCCGGAGCCAATCCCAGCTGTCTCCGGGTCAGAGGCATGGGACACCCTGAATCAACCAATCACATTCACACCCATAACTAGGGCCAATTTAGAGTGTCCAATCAGCCTACCATGCATAGGTTTTGGAATGAGGGAGGAAACCGGAGTACCCGTAGGAAACCCACGCAGGCCCGGGGAGAACATGCAAACTCCACACAGGACCTGGACTTGAACCCAGCACCCCAGAGCTGTGAGGCCGACGTGCTAACCACTTGCCGTGTATTTTAAATGAATAAATACAATTCTGAATGAATAAAATGTCCATTTAAAATGAATATAAACAAAAGAATGTGCCTGATTTATGGCTTTTTGTCAAATCTATATTTAGCCAATGACATGTCTGTTATTGCAACACGTTGGATTAAATGTCCCTTTGTCTATTTTAGTCTTTACTTCTCTTTCAACAAAAAAGGATAATTATGCTTAGTAAAAAAAAAGGAAGGCGGTTGAGGAAGTTTGTATGTGAAAAGAAAATGGCCAATAGTAACATTAAATTGGAAATGCAAACCAACCAAAAAAGAAACAACCCCAAAAAATCCAATTAAGGTTTCTCCTTTTTCTCTAACAATGTCAGAATTACTTTTTGACTAGCAAAAGAAGTGAAAAGAAAAAAAGTCTCCTGAGGCGCATGTAGTCCGACAGTAGAGAGAACACATATTTGTGTAAGCGTTTTGAAATACGCTTCCATTTGTTAGCTCAACCGTTAGTCATACAAGGAAAAGCAGCTATATTTAATCTGAATTTCTTCCATCTGGAGTCTTAAACACCTGGTGTGCTTTATTACTTCACTGCACTGTCATCTTAGTAATTGCTTTCAGGGTGAGTAACCAGTGAATAAGAAGCTCCATTTATTTTACAATGCTGCTATGATTAAAAAATCACAACCTATCATCCACAACCTGTTCAATCGGGGACCGTTTTTAAGTGAAAAGTCCTGCGATCATAAAGTTGCCCCTCATTTGTGTCCCAACTAAACTGGACTCCTGAGAAAAGCTTCAGTTCCACCACAAAAACAAAAAACAAGAAATAAATGTGAACAGAAATGTGTTTTATTGTAAAATATTTTCAAACAATCTTAAACAATTTATTTGGAAACACCCGCAAAATAAACGCAATTGAGTGAATAAAGTATCACATATCAGAAATTCCAAATGATGAACAAACTCTTACCCTAGAAACTTTCACTTCAATGCGTGCATCCTAAAGTTGTCTTCGTCTGTTAATATTCTAAAAACAGCAACAAACACCCAACAATTTGTCATTTATGAGCTTTCACAGAGCCTCAGTCACAACAATTCTGACCTGATCCAAAATTTTTAAACTTTAAAACCCATTATTCTTAAATACGATGTCGCTATCATCGCCATGGTGACCCTATTTACACTCACAATACTCTTCGACAAGTCCCTACACATACTAACTGTCGTTGTTACTTTTAGTCTACTTTCACTTGGGTGCTCTACTCCAAAAAAAAATTGCACCAAATGACTAATAAAAGAAAAAAAAACACCTAACATTCATTCTTAAAGTGCCAGTCCTTCTTTTTCTCAGGGTCAAAGGTTAAGTCTAAAGAAAAATCCTTCTGCCCTCCACAATCATACTCAATTTTGTCCTGGCTAGATTTCAAACAGCATGAAGGCATTTTCAAATTCAGTGTAATTCAAAGCCAAAACAAAGGCTTAGGCATCTGAACAGATCAGATTTCCAGCAGACCTGCCAAAAAACCCTAAAAAAACCCTCCCTTTTCTTCTCGCTAACGTTTTCGGCATGCATTTATTGTTGTGTTTTAGCATGGTTCAAAGACAGGCTCTTTCAAGGAACAAAATAAATCCAGAAAACTTGAAGTGCATAAGTGCATAAACAATGGACATGATTAAAGAAATATCTGACGAGAACCACGACACAACGGATGTTAGAAGTTAATATCAAACTTAAAAGGGGCTCCACTATAGAGATTTTATACAGAAAATAAGTGGCGCAGCAATTAAAGAGACTGCCGTGTTATGGTATGAGGGTCAAAATTCACTTTGTAGGATGAAAGTGGAAGAACTGAGATTGAGCGAACAATCTGAGGCTTAACCCCGAGAAGGTCATCTTAAAATATGCTCCACTAAACAGGCAACATTAATGAAGATAATAACGTACGCACTGTAGAAAATGGCAAAATGGATACAAGTCTGTTGTCAAGGCAACCAACAGCCTTGTCCTAAACACCTCCAAGTAAACTGATTGTCCACTTCAGGAGGTGGGAAGCAGATATTCGGCCAATTACCAGAAACGGAGACATAAAGGGGATGGTAATGAAAAAAAAATGTGTATCTGAGCCAGACTTGGGCAAAAAAAAATGTAAATAAAAGCTAAAATGTTGACATCTTGTCTCATACTCGACTAGAATTACTAGAATTGTGAGTCGCTATATGTCCCGCTTACTTTATTTATTGATTTATTACTTTGTATGATGTAAATACTTGCTGCATTGGAAAGAAGGACAAACTGCACCATCTTCTGGTTCCATTGAGGTCAAGGTAAAAATATACAAAAGCTGTTGTCACCTTTAGAAAATATGCTTTCCATAATGTAGCAGTCTCCTTTACTTATTTGACCTTTGAATTCTATTTAGACGCAAAATGGAAACGTGAATGCTAAAATTTAGAATTTAGCATTAAGATCGAAATATCTGTTTATGAACAAAATTCATGAATAGAGTCGGGAAAGAGTTTTCAACCAAGGACAAGACTTTAAGACAGTTTTTTTTATTTAAACTAGATGAATAATCAAGAACTCCAAGCACCCACAAGAAAGATTGCATTCAACAGTTTAGCTTTCCAGAGAGTCATTCAGCTTTTAATAATTAATGTTAGATATCGATGTAAATCTAAACCCGCCACTACGCTTGTAAATGTAGATGTAGTAGGTATCAAAACGTCACAAGTGAAATAGAGTGTTACTAAATATCACACAGCGGTGTGAAAGAACATAATTGCTTACATTATTTTCAAAGCCAATTCTCGCTTAGCGGGTTTCATGGGGCATAAAAATTCAAATTTTGGAAATGAATCAAATGCAAACTATTGTCTGAACTTTTTTTTCTTCTATTTTGCTCTACAATACTTCAAACCAATACTTGTCAACAATACCTCTGCCAGTACCATATCCTTACAAGGGTCACGGGGGTCCCGGAGCTAACTTCAGGAACCAGGCGGGGGACACCTTGAATGGACAAGCCAATCACAGGGCACGAGGAGACAAAGGACAACCAATCATAGCTTTGTTTAGATCATTTAGAGCACAGGTGTCAAAGTGGCGGCCCGGGGGCCAAATCTGGCCCGCCGCATCATTTTGTGCGGGCCGAGAAAGTAAATCATGAGTGCCGACTTTCTGTTTTAGGATCAAATTAAAATGAAAAGTATAGATGTATATTAAATTTCCTGATTTTCCCCCTTTTAAATCAATAACTGTAATTTTTTAATCCAATTTTTCTGTGTTTTTAGTTCAAAAATCATTTTGTAAAATCTAAAAATATATTAAAAAAAGGAAAATAAACATTGTTTTACATCTATAAAAAATCTGAATATTCAGGGCTTTTAATCCAGTTATTTTAATCCATTTATTTAAAAAAAATCTAAATATTATATCTAAAATGGTCCGGCCCACATGAATTCGAGTTGACGTTAAAGCGGCCCGCCAACCCATCCGAGTCTGACACCCCTGATTTAGAGTATTCAACCAGCCTAGCTGGGATGTGGGAGTACCTGGAGAAAACCCACGCAAGCCCAGGGGAGAATATCCAAACTCCACACAGTGAGGACCCACCTGAGATCGAACCCTCGACCCCAGAACTGTGAGCCACGTCAGCTTTCCACGACCCAGAATTATTGCATAACAAAATAACATGACAAACATTCATTCATTTTCTCAACCGCTTATCCTCACAAGGTTCACCGGGGGTGCTGGGGCCTATCCCACCTAATTTCGGCCACCCAACCGCAGGGCGACATGACAAACAATCATCACCAAGTATACCGGAAGCCCTTTTAGCAAATAGCAACCAGCGCTAACACTTGCATGATGCAATATTCAATCGTTATTCCACCAGCGCATATCAGGTCACATTTACGTGGCCCCAAATATTGCTTACGAAATCGCCATGCAACGTTTACACAGATGAAACCCAAAGGGGCCAACTGGCGTCAAAGCGTCGCTCACAGGCCGTCGACCGGCCGCATAATGGCGGCGGTCCGGCGCTTTGAACGCCCGTGCCAACGTCCCGCTCTCCCAGTGGCGCCAATGCCAGCCATTCTTTTCTCTTTTCCCCCGCCAAGCTTCTCCTCCTCTCACAGGCAGTCAAAATAAACGAGCTTGCGCCGAAGCAGATCTCATTGAAATATTTATTCATACTCAGGTGGCCGTGGTAAAACGCTCGTCTGTGTGCAAACAACAGACCGGGCAAACAACCTCATCGCCGGAAAATGAAGCTGATACCAATTTAGACTCGGATGTTTTTCAATTCTTTTCATCAATAGGGGCCTCATTAGCACCGGTCCGTCTCGGGAATCAAATGTCTCCGCGTAAAACAGCAGGGGGAAAGAAGACTTGACATTTCGCTGAAACTGAAATGATTCACCGCGGCGTGTGAGATCAGGTGCACTGCAGGAAATATCCAATTCCCCTTAATTGGGCTGAAAATGAGTTTTTAAATGTGATCTTCCTTTAATAGTTTTAATTATCTTTTGGTGCCTTTGTGGCAAGTGGGAAAGTATTGATATGCAATCCTACTGTGACCGTTGCTAAGTGATTCTGATGAAGCAAATCGTCAAGAAATCTCCCCAAAAATCATTTTGACACATTTTTAAGAGGGAAACTTTAAAGTGACTGTTTCTGAGGTGAGCGTTTAATCAGAAATCGTTTGGATTTTTTAAATTTATTTTTTGTTAAATGATCACATTGAACCCAACTAGTATTACTAGTTAAAGAAAACAGATGCTTTAAAATGAAAGCCCTAAACCAAGGGTATCAAACTCGGGTTGGTTCGCGGGCCGCTTTAACGTCAACTTGATTTCACGTGGGCCAGACTATTTTAGGTATAATATTTAGATTTTTTTAAATAAATGGATTAAAAGAACTGGATTAAAAGCCCTGAATATTCAGGTTTTTTTTATAGATCTAAAACAATGCTTATTTTAGCTTTTTAAATATATTTTTAGATTTTACGAAATGATTTTTGAACAAAAAACACAGAAAAAATGGATTAAAAAAATGACAATTATTTATTTAAAGGGGGGAAAATCAGGAAATGTAATATACATCTATACTCTTCATTTTAATTTGATCCTAAAACCGAAAGTCGGCACTCATGATTTACTTTCCCGGGCCACACAAAATGATGCGGCGGGCCAGATTTGGCCCCCAAGCCGCCACTTTGACACGTGCCCTAAACAGATTGTCATGACTATGACAAAAAAAACCCTACTTTTCCAACCCTCAAGAAAAAAGAAGAACCAGGAGGACCCAATCAGCAGGAGGCGGTCGATCCTGCGGGACTCAGCGAAGATCGACAATGACTCATAACGAGAAGCAACGGGTCAGAGGTCACCAAACAGACTCGCGTCACATAGTAACAGTGTCTTAGAGAGATTTCATTATCATGACATAACATTTAAAGGTCAGAGACAGTACACTGGTTCATTTTCCCCAACACATGGACCTTTTCCATGTATACATTTCATATAAAGTACATAAAAAAAAATAAAACTGACGTCAATAAGAATACGCAATGTTGATTGTCAAAAGCATCCTTTTTCATCCATTTTTACTTTACAAAAAGGAGCTGTAGATATATATATTTTTTTCTTTGGAGTATCGTCACCGCACCTCATGAATGTGATTAATTGTACTTATTCAAAATGTCTTCATGTCACCGAAGGCCATTTGTAGCAAGATTGAAACTACCAGCACAAAAAAATAATGATAAGTACACACTCTAATCACTAGTGCTCAATGTAGCCAAGCGATGACGATTATTATAGTCCAAAACAAAATATAATCCCGCCCGCTTCAGCTCTGATGAGCAGCTTGTTCCTAAACGGGGTCACGATGAGAATGCTCGCACTGTCTGTTTCCTAGCGCGAACAAGAAGAATAAGCTTTTTTTTTCAGCCTAGAGAGGCTCTGACCGCTGGGCCATGCCAAAACTCTGAATGCCTCATTCACCCAAAAAAGGACGCTGACCCACAAGCCAGCCAGGCCCGCATTAGACCGGTTTTAGTTTTTTGGACTTTGCTGGTCAGTTCACAAGGAGGCAGATTTCCTCGGTGAACTGACAGCATTGTCGTTTTTGGTCTTTTTTCTTGAACGATTCCAATTTGGCCAAGTTTTTCTTCGGAGTCAACGTGACCTGTCGTATCTGAGTCAACCGTTCATTTTGTTGGAAAATGTTGATGGAGTATAAAATTGCCTGGCGGGTCTCTTAAGAGTTAAAGGAATCTTTGAAATGAGATATGCTAATTTAAGGCTGCTTTTTTTGCAACTGAAGCTAGAATGCACTCTCCTCAAGAGCTGACCTTAAAAAGAAAATTTAAGGAAACTAGTCATTATTACAGAGTCCAATTTTTACGTTTTAACATAATCCATTTTGATATTTTACTGTGGTCGTGAATTTTTGATGTGATAGTTCATTAAAAGCAATACAAAGCAATTCTAAGTTCATGTCACAGATGGAGTTTATTTATATAAAGATAGAAGGTGCGTATGTGTCCTCATAAATTATGAAGAGAATCTAAGTTACTGCAGTTGTAAAATAGCCCAAGTGTTTTAAATGATTTAATGTTTCAGAAGGAAACGTACATTCTGGACAAATAAGGGAGTGTCAACCGGAAGGAAATTTGTTGTTTTGTTTGCAAAATACGGAGATAAAACTTGATCATTCAGTCGTGAAAATCATGACATAAATACGTAAAAGTTATCGCCAAGAAATATGTAAGAGAACATCAAACTTGCGCAAACATACGACGTATTTGTGCAGTATTGAATTTGACCACGTCAAACATGACATTTATTCAATGTGAAACCACCTGAGAATATTACATCTATCAAATAATGCATCACATTTAAACATGAAACTTATTATAACTGCATTTTCATCACATCAACATTTCAAATGTATCACTTTCACATGCAAAAATCAAAATATTGTAAGTTTTTTTCTGATGTGCTATTTACTATTGATTAAGATACCTTACTCTCTATTATGCACAAAATGCATCAATCAAGCCATTTTTTTTAAAATCTCACGACAGTGACACTTCCAGTTTTTTATTTTCTAAATCTTCATTGTTGTCCTTCCCTCCACAAACATTTTTTATCGTTCTAGAAAAGCATAAAAAAAATTGTGCCTTGATGAACAACAGAATATTTTTTAAAGCAAAACATGAATCCATTTGATTTAAGTCTCAGGGGTTCTGAGTTGTGAGCGAGGTCAGGGGTTAAAATCCAACTCATATTTCAAAACACGACCGCATACTCATCCCGAGTCGGAGCGCCACGCGTTAACGTCGCCGAAGCGCACGTTTCACGCGCGTTCACCCGAGCTAATACAGCATCTAATAAATGCTTTGGCTCGACTCCATCATCACACATCATAAACTGAATGACAGGGAGGAAATCTAATCTGATTTTTATTATGGAGACTTTTATTACGCCGGCAGCAGATGCCGTGAACACATGGAAGCGTGGACGGCATTCCTTGAGGAGCCTCTGCCTCCTCCGTTCCTTTGCTTTCATTTTTAAATGAAGTCTGATACGCTGATTACTCCTAATGAGACCATCTAGTGGAATCCCGTGGGGAAAAGAAAATCTCTCTCGCTAAGTGAGCCGCATCTTTCCACGCTAGAGGCCGTGCTTAACGTGTATGAATTTGACCTCATGTATCACTAATATTTTCATGCCGCTTTGCTACTTAGAGAAAAATTCTCTATGTATGTTTTAAGGCAGATGATATCCCCCCGTGGTTACTATATCCATTTTCTTCATTTTTTTTCTTCAGTTTAACCATTTTGGACTCTTGAGAGAGGATTATATATTTGATATAGATATTTGTACTTACTTTGTGGTTGTCTTCAGAAATATCTATTTTTTTTAGACAGTCAGAACCTTTATTGCTTTCTATTTCTGTTGTCCTCATAAAGTAGATGGTTTTGAAATGTATTCTTAGGGAATGCCTGTCTTTATTCGGATTATCACTGAGTTTTCGTATTTGGAGAATCGGTTTTATTAGCAAGGGAAGCTATAGATGACGTGTCTGCATCCGTGACCGGACATTTCGTCGACGGACACTTCGTCCCCGGACATTTCGTCGCCGGACACTTCGTCGGCAAACAGTTCGCCTAATCTTAACCACTAACCTTAACCACTATTAAAGAAGACACAGGAAGTTCACATATTCTTTATTAAAGAAAATAAAACAGCAAAAACTTGATCAACAACACAAACACATTAACTTTTGGGCGTGTGCAAGTGCTAAATGTGCTCGTCTCTAAACACGCTACGCACGAAACGGTTCCTGAGTTAAACGGTTCCTACGTTGAGCGCTCCATTTTTAAAATAAAAGGCAATAAATACAATTATTTTATTAACATTTTTATCAACGAAGCCTCCGTCGACGAAGTGTCCGTCGACGAAATGTCTGGGTACCGTCTACATCCCTCTGATAACAAGAATAAAATGGTCAACGTGCTTTATAAGTCTAATAGACTAATAAAATGGCCAAGGCTCTTGCACAATTCTCTATTTTTATTGGAAGCTTGTTGTAGTAGGTCATCTGAACATATCTAATATTTAACGTTTACCATGTGGGTGCTATACCTCTGAGAAAGCTCTTTTTGCAGGGCAACGATTCAAGGCTTTTTGATAAAACCATTTAGTATAATAAGTTAGTCTACTACTTACATAGTAAAAACACTTTTCAAATAAATCCCAACCTTTGAGGTCAACATATGACTTTGACCGTCTCATTTGTGTTCATATTCTTACATAAGTATAGCAATTTATAACAATGCCTGTCTTACTTCTCCTGTCCAATGACAACACCTTTCCAAAGGTGTAGAACGACCTTCTCTCTTCACATATAAGCAATATATCACTCTTTCGTCAGTATTTTTTAAGATTATCCTATATTTAGGAGTTATATATATGCTATATCTTCATCTTTTAAAGCTGACTAGTGTTCACCTGCAGGCATCTGAGATTATGTGTCACTTGAATTTGGCAACAGATCAGAAACGACTGTTATTTTGCGTCTCGCAAACATGCCTGTAGAATCGCAACGTCTGAGACACATGCCATTCACTTCCTTTCTTCCGTTGAAAAACAGAAGTGAAAAGTCCAAAAAAAAAAGATGTTTTGCCACAGAATTCCGTGCAACAACAATAACTATGTCTTCCACAGCAAGAAGGACTTTGACAGAAAATCGAGAAGCCTGCTGGCACATTGTGTAAGAGACAAATTCTTCTTACCTTGATGCTTTAATTTTTTTATTTGTTACTACTTTGCATCCACAAGGAATATTTTTTTCATCCAGAGAGGCTATTAGTATCCTGCCACTTCACATAGCTTTTCTCCTGATGCTGTAAGTCAAAGAACACAGCTTGGATTTACATTTTTTAGCGACTGGGGGTTGCAGAAAATCCCATTTATATTCAGAAGTAGCGTAATCGTCGACAAAGGCGGAAGCCAAATATAAACGTTTCTTTAGTTTTGACCTGCTTTTAAGCTCATCATTGTGCGGCGAGAAGAAAAGCCCGTTGTGGTGGTTGAACCTGGCAATCTTCGTATAACGTACAGTCGCAAGCCGCATTCCCACGGCCGCCATCTCATAATGCCGCTGCACGCATTTTAAATCCAATTACAGCAGCGGCACATCACAAGCCTTCTGAATTCCAATAACCTGCGAATATAGTTCAAACGTAAGGCTAGTTTCATGCTGGTTAAAATTGGAATATGCATCAAAATGTCTTTCGGTTAGTCTCCTTTTCGAGGATGCCTGAAGATACTTTTCGCCAAGTTTCTAGCATGTAACGTGCCTTGGTTTATTTTTACATGGTATAAGGTTTGGCGCCATATCTGAAAAATACAACATTTTTTCTTGCTCTTATTTAAATCAAAAGAGTCTAACAATTAAACCTCTATGTGAAAAGATTCTGGAAAAAACTGTAATATTGGTGTGGAAGAACATTTGATTTGACAAAATTCAGTTAGATTCACAACTAGTGATTTTTTAGGTCAATTGTATGTTTCATTGGTAATCTGCATTGATGATACAGATTACTACTAGATGCAGATTAGAGCACAGTAATCTGCAGGTAGGGTTTTACCAAAGTGTATCCTCAGATTTCTACAGATTACTAACCCATGCCCACAGATTACTGGTTGTGGCCAAGAAATGACTAAATGGTATGTCCGGATTACCAATTAAAACATTTTTTTTCTATTTTATCTTTGTTTTCGAGTTCATTGGTAGCCCCATCAACCGTGACGTGTTACCCTATGGGGGGCTGAGTTCTCGGTGTCGTCATAATCCTCGAGCGGGGGAGGATGGAGATGGGGAGGAGGAGGAGAAAGAGGAGGAGAGTGAGTAGTGACACTGACACTGTTGGTTGGATGTGTCCGGCGAGCAGGGGCGGGTGGGAGACACCGGACCGGACCGGACCGGAGAGCCTCGCTGGGTGTTTTTTCCAACAGGGATTTACGGACTCGCGAGTGGACCGTGAGTAAAGACAACCTTAGTTTAGATCTCGTGTGTCTCTCGAATGTCGTGGCTGGTTAAATGCGGGGGGAAAAAAAGTTGCAAGTTGGCAATGTTGTCGTCGCTGCTGCCTCGGTTGCTCCCGGTTTTGTGCGTGGCTGTCTGAGAGGGTGCGACCGAATGGCTCGAACGGCGATCGCCTTCGCGTAACGGGGACAAAGTTTGTTGCGCAAGTGGGGGAGCGTCTGTTAGGGTTTTGCTTTTAAACTAGACTTTTTTTTTTTTAAATTGCGGTTTCGTGTGGCAGTGTTGATCGAGTCTTTTGATCCGATTGAGGTCTAGTCGAGGATTTGGGGTGGTAATCAAACGCATACAAGGAGAAAATGGTTAAGTATCATGAGAGGTTATTGTCGTTAGGGTCATTGTGTTTTGTTTTCTCGGCAGATTGCCAACGAGTCTGAAATGAACCCCCGGGATCTCCGTGGATAGTAATCATATCTTAGATTAGGCCATTTAGGCATTTTTTTGTATTTACCTTAACAGGATGTGATTCTTATATTTTTATATGACTTATTTTGGTTGTTTTGCCGGGAAAGCGCACTTTGTGGAGTAGCACCACCAATTTTGTCATACGCAGCTGGTTATGATGACAATTAGGCTTTTAACGAGTCAATGATGATGACAAAGACGATGTCTGATTATATATTGATTCATGTTTACCTGCATGATCCAGATTCTGGATTTAGATTTTTGGAGGACCTCCTTTTGGTGCTTGATTTCTGTCAACACTTGTTTTAGGAGGCTGGACAATTTTCTAAAATAGTGCTTGATAAGTTAAATTATTCATTATTATTATTGTTATTTATGGAAATGTTTGGTTTTCTACATGAGACCGACCAGTCTTGTGGCCTTCTGGTATCCAAAATAAATGAGTATGTAAACTGTTCATCTTGCAGAGTTGTGCATGTGTTGACGATTTATAATGCAGTGGCACGTACAGGATGGATGCTGCTATCAATCTTTGCACATTTCTTGGAGGTTTTCCTCATGCTTTTTGCATGCTATTTTGTCAAATACTTGGTGAAAAGACACTGCAAGAACGGTGACCCCATTTTTATTGAATTCCTCTAGCAAACGTTTTTCTGTGTGTTTTGTCTTGTTTTTGTGTTGTGCCACAAATGTGTCTACAATAAGTAAAAAAAACAAAAAAACAGCCTGCATAATGAAGGTAAAACACCAAGTAAAGACCATTAATCTGATTTAAAACTATACTACAGGTACTCATTTATTATTCATTATTTCCGACAGGAAGATAAACATTTTTGAGAAAATTCCATGCCATATTAAACACACCTTTTGTATTTATGGACAAAAAAGAAGTTATTTCTGTGGTCTCAATGGGATGAGAACACATCTATACTACTATGTTGAAGTTCTGAAATAATGCAGTATGATTAAAAGCTCAATGTATCATTTTTTTTGGTTTATGGTAAAACATGCATTTTCATATTTATCAGCTTCCCTCCCAACTTTACATAAAGGCTTAATTTGCCAACATCACACAGTGACTGATAACCCCGTTACAAGCAATCTGTGTTCATCCTTTGTTGCATAAATTTAAAGCTTCAGTCTTCCATCTTAAGCGTGTTGATGTCAGATACGCCGTGAAACATCACGCGCCCTGAAAAACATGAAAGAGCATTTCATTCGCCGCGATTTTGCCCGGCAGAAAATTAAAATGGCGAGATTAGAAGCTGGCTGATGACGGGATGTCGGTCTAATCGCGATTCACGTCCTAATAATTAAACGCCCACCCGTGTCTGCCCTTAGTCGAGATAACGAATACTTGTGAGCTGCCGGGTTAATGTTTTCACTTGTCATCGGGATTACGCTGGGTAGCGCAATCAATTGTCGAGGGCGGGGTTGATGGTTTTGGTGGGAAAAGCGGGCCATCAAAAAATAAAAATAAAAATTGGAGCTTCATCAGTCTTCGTCCAATGACGTTGTTTTGGAGCTTTGCATGTGTAATGGATAGTTTGAGGAGATTTGGGTGGGCTGATTGCTTTTGTGTTTGTTTAACAAAGCCCTTGATTGAATTTACCTGGTTTGTGTAGTCTGCTGAGTTCGTTTCAAGCAAAATACACCAAAATAGAAGCAGCGCAACAGTGTCCATTGTGTGGCTTTCCTGCCTAAAAGGTTTCTGAAAGCTCGACTTTGAAATGTGATGCTGAAAATCTTCCATAATTAATCATTTATCGGTTTTCAAGGTAAAGATTTTTCATACCAACGACGGTATCCTGAAGTACGTTCTGGATATTTAAATGAGGCCGACGTTGCACTCAGCCTACTTTGACTTAAGTGAACGAGACGTCACGGATTGGTTTTGAACTGACATCTTTACAAGATCTTTTCAAAGGAAATCACTTTTTCAACCTTGTCCAACATATTCCTCATTCATTCAAGGAGTCCCATTGTGACTGCTAACAGAGCACTTTTCATAGATTTTGGACTTAATTAGTCATTCAATAGAGCTGGTTTTGCCCGCCTGAGACTCAAGACTGCGTTATTATCCTTGCAAAAAAACTGTCAAAGTAATGTAACATAAGACATATTAACATGGCGGAGCATAACACAATAAACATCACGTACTTAGTCTATTTAGATTCCTTATTCTTTGCCAACAATTTAAATCTACAGATCTAGTTTCATGGTGCAGTTTTCAACATGTTAAGACTTTAACAGGACGGGTAATAGAATCATAACACACAATGGCGGGTAAGACCTTTTCTTCTCATTTTTAAATTTTCCGCTGACCTTTTCAAAATGGCTTCACGTGTTTCCGAACGCGGTGATCATCAACACGCTGCCTCCCAGGCTTCTTCCAGCCGCCATTTCCGCCCCGATTGTGGTCAATTCATCTGTCATGGTTACCCCTGCAGTCTCGGGGGGGAAAAGACACTGATGGATGCTAATCACTTTGCCTGCGAGAACATCCAACCTCACAGCTAGAACCAGTTTTATGGTTTTCTGACATCAAAATGGTTGTTTATCATCCGTGGAAATGTAGTATTATTCACTCATTGACTTCTATTGGAAAAATAAGTGTTTGGCAAAAAAAGGGCATCCTTTCATAAACTCAGTTGCTATTTAGTGGACTACAATAAAATCTGATGGTGGCTAATTTAACCCAATTTATTTTCTACTTCCTTTTTGAAACAGAATTAAGCAGTCATTTTTTATCTATAAAGCCTTGTATAGGAAAAAAAGTGGGGAGCCTTTAAAATTCGTTAAAACATTTGTGACTGTCAAATCCTGGACTGCATCGAATATTTATAATTGATCTACCAATTATTTTTAATGGATGAACATGGAGAAACATCTTATTTCTGTGAATGTCATGAAAACGGTCTCCTAGTATTTTGTAAGGAGTGCTTAAAAATAAACATGATTTGATTTCAATCAGGATTCAGTTCTTCACCATTAAAAAATCTTTTCAAATGATTACGATCCTCTAAAAATGTTATTGAGTCCAATTTCCAAAACACTTGATTATTACGACCATTCCGCCAACTCTGTCTGTACCACATTTTGATGGTAGCGCAATTTTATACCCCACAGCTGATTGTAAACTATTTTTAAATCTGCAATTTATGTTCGCAACAAAGTAAGAAGTATGCAATTAAGGACCGCCAAAACCATAATGCCTTCCTAAATTGCCTTTGAGTGCGTTTAGTGGTTGTGCTTGCTACCTGAAGCTACTTTTTCAACATAAAAGAAACACATTTGAGGCTCTTTATTAAACAACTCAATCAATTTTGAGTCTGTCTTGGCTCTAGCCACAGGTATTCAGTCGCTGCATTGTTAGCCTCAGCTCACCGTAGAAGTGAAAGTATTGTGACCCCTGTATCGAACCACTTCATCAAAATGAGCCTGAGGGAGTCTCAAAATGCGTTTCGCTTGCTTAGCTACTCACAAGGCTATTTTTTCTGTCACAAGTGTGACAGAGAAGCATAGTCCCTCACCGAGATTGTTTTGGCCCGCGTCCCGCCCGTGAATTGGACTGCAAAGCCGCTACGACACATGTGTCAAAGTGGTGGCCCGGGGGCCAAATCTGGCCCGCCGCATCATTTTCTGTGGCCCGGGAAAGTAAATCATGAGTTCCGACTTTCAGTTTTAGGATAAAATTAAAATGAAGAGTATAGATGTATATTAAATTTCCTGATTTTCTCCTTTTAAAACAATAATTTTATTTTTTAATTATTTTTTTCTGTGTTTTTAGTTCGAAAATCATTTTGTAAAGTCTAAAAATATATAAAAAAAGCTAAAATAAACATTGTTTTAGATCTATAAAAAACGGAATATTCAGGGCTTTTAATTCAGTTCTTTTAATCCATTTATAAAAAAAATCTAAATATTATATCTAAAATGGTCCGACCCACGTGAAATCAAGTTGACATTAAAGCGGCCCGCGAACCAATCCGAGTCTGATACCCCTGATTCAACCAGCCTAGCTGGGATGTGGGAGTACCTGGAGAAAACCCACGCAAGCCCAGGGGAGAATATCCAAACTCCACACAGTGAGGACCCACCTGAGATCGAACCCTCGACCCCAGAACTGTGAGCCACGTCAGCTTTTCACAACCCAGAATTATTGCATAACAAAATAACATGACAAACATTCATTCATTTTCTCAACCGCTTATCCTCACAAAGTTCGCCGGGGGTGCTGGGGCCTATCCCACCTAATTTCGGCCACCCAACCACGGTACATGGTCGATTGGTCGCCGGTCTTTTGGTCGCCGATCTTTTGGTCGCTGGTCTTTTGGTCGCCCGGAAGGTAAGTGATGATTACCATTTAAATCGTTGCTCAAATTCCCTAAATACAAACTGCGAAGGGCTTTTAATCCAGTTCTTTTAATCCATTTATTAAAAAAAATCTAAATATTATATCTAAAATGGTCCGGCCCACGTGAAATCAAATTGACGTTAAAGCGACCCTTGCATTAGAAGGTCATTATCGTGGTCATTTGTGGTGGAGGTTCAAATGTCAACTCGAATTTCAATGTCGGATAACGACGGATATTTGAGGGAGGTCGCAATAGACGTGAGAACGTACCTTAAGGGGTCGACGTGGTCCTGATTCAATGACATCTTTCACGGCTTCTTTGGGACTCATTAAGTCAAAGAGGTGGCATCTCTTTGACGGTCACACTCGCCAAGTAAGTCAATAACAATCTTGCGCTGAGTGAATGCAAACAGTGGCGATTGAAGACTGCCGGCAAATATGCTTTTCAATTACGATTCATTTTTAAAGCCACCCTGGCAACCATCCAACCGTCTTTATAAGCTTACTTTTCACTCGATCAAACAATAATCTTTTCTTTTAACGTCCAAGTAAAAGCAGAAAGTCGGGCACTACGACCGTTTTGCGGATAAGCTCCGTCGTGGCCTACTTCCAGAAGATGCCTTTTGGCCAAATAAGCTTAATAATTCTTTTTAATCAACTTTTGCACCCCTGAGGAAAATCATTGACTTACTTGCAGGCAGGAGGCGGCTACTGAAAATACTCAGTGCTGATAAATGGAATGATTGACAGGAGTGATATGATTGACATTGACTCAGCAGCCAGCATTGTTTGGACTCTTGACAAGGGCTTAGAGTCAAAATCTATTTAAAAAGCCCTGATTGCTTTAAATTGCTTATTCTTTTCCTTTTAACACATTGTATTCTTGACTACATTCAGGTTTAACCATTTTTAACAAGGCGCCAAGTTAATTTTCATGCATAAGATGGCTCAAAATGGGGGTAATTCTTTCTTGACGTGTGGTACTTGTGTACTTTTTTAAAAACTGATGGAAATCTCTGCTTCAAGTTTAATTGTTCTACCAATGGGAGCTTTAGGAATTGATCTCGGTGCGACTTTACCCTGTACACGTATATTGAGTCATAGCATGTGTCCTGATTGAAATACACCTCAATGTGCGCACGGAACTCCGCTCAAGCGGAAGTGTGAAGTGAATGAATATTTCATTTTTATATAAGTGTGAAATAGCAAGGCTTGGTGTCACAATAAAAGGGCTTCGAGCATGCATTGGCAACACCTAAAAAGCTTTCCACAAAAAAAAACGCTGAACCGATGGTCAACCGAGAGCAAGTTGAAATCTTAAAATATGCAAAATTCTAATTAGAAACCGTAAACTGCATATTAATGAGAAACATTTGATGGCAGAAACCCCAAGAAATGGCTTAAAAATTACATTCAGCGTACTTTCAACACAAATTGTCGTGCAGATCTAGTAAAGTGGCATTCAAAAATAATGAACACTTCTTTATTTCTCTTTTTTTAGTTTAGGACAACTTTAAAAATGGTGAGATGGCTCAATTCAGTCTGTATCAGTCTTTATATTCTACACACTTTTGGTCGAGAAATCTACAATGCATGTCCTAGCAATTGGAATTTCCGACGTTCAAACGTGTTTTTACTTCCTCGTACTGTATATACGGTATATACTAGGTCCACACTTAATGCTTTAAGCTGGGCAGGCATAGCACCCCCAACAGTCCAGTCGCCCTATAGAATAGTGAGCTCTTCCTTTCACTGAAAACATCCTTTTGTATCACCACATGAAGGTCAAATGTGTAATTACAACAAAGCGCTCAACTGTCATGTCAGTTTGACAACATGGCCAAACAGACAACGTTGCTGTCATGATGTGATTCATGAAGTGAAGCCATTCACTATTCAATCATTTTCCCTCCTGCTTATTCTCACAAGAGTCGCAGTGGCGCTGGAGCCGATCCCAGCTAACTTTGGCGAGTGGGCACGTTCAATGGTGGTGGTTGAATATACGGTAAACTTAGCATTTTTATTCCTCAAGCTGCGAACGTCCTGATAGAAGCTTAGCGACAGCATGTAACGTGCTGTGAATGGTCGATAAGAAACAGGACGTACAGACCAAACTGTGCCGGCAGAACAACAACCGATACAAATGAACAGACAGGAATTCAAAACAAAATCTCTACCAGCACAGACCCTGAAGGAATTTCAAATCCCTGCTATATCTATACCCAGCATAAAAAAAATGGACGCTTTAAAATGACCAAGTTTTTTTCTCGAAACGACAAGAGCTTCATGGAACATTTGCTGTTACACTAAATTAAATCGCGCCGATGCTATGACTGCATTTTTTGCAGTTTAAATAATAGCAGGGCTCTTCCCTATAATGAAGAGAGTTAAGGTCAAAATTGTGTGTGGGCAAATCAATGCAAAACAATATAATGCTTAGGACAGGAGTTCAATATTTACGACTTGTCAGTCCCGTAATATTTCAACATGGCAGGTTTGGAGTGTTCAATCATCCTAATATGAATGCTTTTGGGAGGCGAATAATATGCGTTTGTTCTCGAACATATTTTTGTATTCATTTGTTTCAGATGGACTGTCATTATTTTCTGTAGAAAATTAAATTTGGTGTTTAAAACGTCTTTTTTCAAACTTGAGTCCTCAAGTCGTCTTATATTCGGGCCAATTCGGTATGATTTGAACCAACTTAAATCATTTCTAGTGTCGGCAAGCATCAATCAGTCATGACCAGAGCAGATGTTAGAAGCTATAGTCTTTTTATTACACATCAACACTTCGATAGTATATAATTTCATTGGCTATAAAGGTCACAGTCATCAAAGTATTTGACATTCTCGAACTAGCAATGATGCTAGACGGTATGAAACAAAAGTGTCGGATCACTCGGTCGTCTCAACTCAAGCAGGACTCGAGAACCTGCTTGAATTTTTTTTTATCAGCCTCTTTGTCATGTGCCAAGATGAACAATTTAATTAAACATTCTCTGGAGTGCATGCTGATTCACTCATTAAATAAGTACACGGTGACGAGCCGTTTGGGCTAGCTGTTTCATAATCAAAGTGGGTGTTAATTAATCCGCTGGAAAGGTACTGCAAAAAAGGGTGCGCGGCATTTTTTTATATGTTGTCATAAACCTTGCCCACGCGTATAAGTATAAATGCTTCCCCGCTTTGAGACTCGGGGATTTGTTGACTGATAAAAAGCATCTTCCTCCAACTCTGAAGTGCCACCTGACCCAGTTAATGCGCTGATAATTCCATGATATTCTCTGTCATGTGGAGCGGAAGCCTCGCTTGGAAGGAACGTTTCGGGGAGACGGATTTGTGTTTCCAGAATTTTGATGTATTTTTTTTCTTTCTGTAGTTTGCTCTAGCAATTCAATAACTAGTGTACATTAAGTGTGATTTTTTTTGTGTTTCTACCCCACATTAGATCATGTTTCGACCATTATAATGACCAGTGGTGTAGATGGCTTTATTGAAAATGTCCCTGGTTGTACACTATAAAAAATGTCAAGTTACGATTTAAATGATCTAGACCACAGGTGTCAAAGTGGTGGCCCGGGGGCCAAATCTGGCCCGCCGCATCATTTTGTGTGGCCCGGGAAAGTAAATCATGAGTGCCGACTTTCTGTTTTAGGATCAAATTAAAATGAAGATTATAGATGTATATTATATTTCCTGATTTCCCCCCTTTTAAATCAATAATTGCAATTTTTAATCCATTTTTTTCTTTGTGTTTTTAGCTCAAAAATCATTTTGTAAAATCTAAAAATATATAAAAATATTTTCTGTTTTCCACTTTAATATGGAACATAATGATTAAAAGAGATTTTCCCTTACTAAGAAAAAAAAAGCTCAAATAAACACTTTTAAAAATTAAAATGAAGAGTATAGATGTATATTAAATTTCCTGATTTTCCCCCTTTTAAATCAATCATTGTAAATTTTTAATCCATTGTTTGTGTTTTTAGTTCAAAAATCATTTGTAAAATCTAAAAATATATTTAAAAAACCTAAAATAAACATTGTTTTAGATCTATAAAAAACTGAATATTCAGGGCTTTTAATCCAGTTCTTTTAATCCATTTATAAAATTATAAAAATCTAAATATTATATCTAAAATGGTCCCGCCCACGTGAAATCAAGTTGACGTTAAAGCGGCCCGCGAACCAACCCGAGTCTGACACCCTTGGTTTCAGGCAATGCTGCAATGTTTTGACTTCCGACAGACGATACGGCACTCAGCAGAGCCTTTCCATGATGAAGACAACCCCAACATAAACAATAAAAGCAGTACAGCCTCTATACAACCTACAAATCTGTCTTTGGAGGCATGCTATTACCCTCTCCATAGGCACTATAACTGAGCTTATGCTTGCGATAACCACGTCTCGGTTAACACGCCAAGGAAAAGACGGCTGAAATACCCGGTTTTATTTTCGAAACCACGGGTGCCGTTTAATAGGAATTGCAGGCAGAAACGGGAGTGACCGGTTATTTTTTTACTCTCGAAATTGAAAGACAGAGCGTCCTGTCAGTGACATTTGTACCTCAGAGGAACATCTTGAGATTGCCACAGAACATTTCCAGCACAGACTAATAAGACAGGAAACGCATCACCGAACGTGGGAGTTCAATCGTTGGTAAAGATAGCGGGATATTTTTCCCGCATTGCATCTGTGAGCGCCCAAACAAGCATGCAAATAAAGCTCGTCGTTTCTTGGTGATGAGGAAGGAGTTCATTGACAATGGCTCAAACCGTGAAACATGGTTGTCGACTGTGAAATAAAATTATGGAAGTCGATGGCGGGCCGTAAATGGATGCCATCTTCATGCTTCCAAATGAATGAGTTTGTTACGATGATTGAAGTCGCATTTATGTGCCTTGTGAATTGGAGGTGACTGCCTGTGTAAAATTTGACTTTGTTGCAGACAGCGACGCTTTCTTCCTGATAAATTAAAGAAAAAAAGGAAAGTTAGACACAAAGAGAAACTTTGGCATTGAAGTTGTCCTGTTTTTACACACAAATACACCATTTACTTACTTAGAGGCTGAATAGCCGATTTCAAGGCTGTCTGCGTGAAAGCAAAAGTGGGAGTGATTCACCTTTTTGGGCCTCGTTGGTTAGTGAAGCAAAATGTGCAAGGACATTCCAATTTTCAACATTTGAAGTTCAAGTGCAAATGTATTCTCATTACTGTAAGTAGTTTTGCTTCTATCGTGATTGCTTCGGTATTTTTTGAATCAGGAATGTTACTTTTAAAAGAGTAGAAATTATATGAAAAGACTTTGTTTTGGTTGAAAAGGTTTGTGATAGTCGGTCGGTCCTCAGGTACGGCAAAGGGTACACGTCGATTAGTCGCCGGTCGCCGATCTTTTGGTCGCCGGTCTTTTGGTCGCCCGGAAGGTAAGTGATAATTACCATTTAAATCGTTGCTGAAATTCCCTAAATACAAACTGCGAATGACTATTTAGTCATACTTAATGCCCTAGTAATTATTAGGCTAAAGAAAAGCTCCGAATTTCCCGGACTTTTATTGTTTTTTGTTGGAGAACTTGTTAAGACCCTGACTGACGTCGCTTCTTAAAGGGACAACGCATGTACATACAAACTCTTCTACACTCACACGTCGGCTCAGTGAAACTGCTCATGGCCATTGTTGGCTTTTATTGATGCGTAGACCGTCTTGTTTTACCTTGTTTTGTCACCGGTCTTTTGGTCGTCGGTCTTTTGGTCGCCGGTCTTTTGGTCGCCGGTCTTTTGGTCGTCGGTCTTTTGGTCGCCGGTCTTTTGGTCGCCGGTCTTTTGGTCGCCGGTCTTTTGGTCGCCGGTCTTTTGGTCGCCGGTCTTTTGGTCGCCGGTCTTTTGGTCGCCCGTTGTCGCGGTCGGGGCGACCAAAAGACCGGCGAACAAAAGACCGCCGACCAAAAGACGGCGACCAAAAGACCGGCGACCAATCGACCGCCCACGCGGCAAAGTGCCAAATGGAAGGAGCTTTTAAGAGTAAAATGTCTGAATGACATCAGAACAAAGTCAATCATTGCCACCCATGCTTTTCGAAATGCACGGGTTGTAAAATATCAAACCCGACTAATCCAAACAAAACACACTTTGCAGTCGGCGAATGTCGTACGCTACAAAGTCCGATTTTGGGAAACAGGCAATTGGCTACAGCGAATCCAGACTTTCAATTTACATCTTAGTAAAATGCCGGTAAGAGCCCCCCTCGGCCCATCCAACGGCTCCCCCCGACCGACAGACGTTTCCGACCGCGAAACAACTAAATCAATAAAGCCGATAAATTCCCCGGTTTCCCTCAGTTGCCGTGGGAGCCGTGGCATTTTCAAATTGAACACCGCAGCACTTTACGTTGGGCGGCGCTGACACTTAAGCCAATTAGATTTCAGCTGCAAACCGTAGATCACGCTCACTCCTCGTCAAGTCCTTCTCTTATTTTGACGGGGCATTCCATCGACAGCAAACCTCGACTGTTGCTATTATTTGAAAGGCACTTCATTTTTTTATATAGTCCCCAAAAAAAAAGAATGTTGGCATTTACCATGTCAACAAAACTGAGATGCATTCTGAATGCCTCCTAAACTGAATGAATGCCTTCATATCGTAATGTAACAATGTATAGTATAACACAGATTGTCTCCCGCGTTGGAAAGGGCGAACCCAATACAACCTTGACTTTTAAGGTGATTTATTTTGGCCGGGATTCTGCGGGGAGAGCGTTGCTGTGAAACACACACCGTGTGTGTTTGACCGCTGATGAGGAGATCTTTTTACATCCACCAGAGTCCTGCTGCTAAGAGACTGCCGTTGTGTAACTGTTGTGTTTAAAAAAAAAATACATAAATGAAAATCACATCAGCCACAAAGCACAAAACCGACCCCAAAAATGTCTTTCTAGACGGAACTTTTTGTGAAAGTCTGAAATTCTAAATAACGTCCGATTAGGCAGTTTTGGTTCATAACTGAAGATAACCAGATTTTTTTCAAATTTTTAAAGGACGAGACTACTTTTTTTTTACTGGATTCAAGCTTGTTTTCCCCATCTGACCCTATAATGTGAGGTTTTATTGTTTCATTGTACGACGAGAAATATTAGCGTCAATATAAATGAGGAAATTCATCCTACGTGTTGCATACATAAATGAAAATCACATCAGCCACGAAGCACAAAACCGACCCCAAAAATGTCTTTCTAGACTGAACTTTTTGTGAAAGTCTGAAATTCTAAATAACGTCCGATTAGGCAGTTTTGGTTCATAACTGAAGATAACCAGATTTTTGTTTTTTTTTAATGATTTTTTTCACATTTTTAAAGGACAAGACTACTTTTTTTTTTACTGGATTCAAGCTTGTTTTCCCCATCTGACCCTATAATGTGAGGTTTTATTGTTTCATTGTACGACGAGAAATATTAGCGTCAAAATAAATGAAAAAATTCATCCTACGTGTTGCTTGATTTTTAACAGTTCTGACAAAAAGTCTGCACGCAAGGATAAATCACGCATTCCAATGTTATATAAAAGTATATTGCCACTTCCACTTACATTTAATTTTATGACTCATTGTTCAAGTAAATTACAGCTTTATAAATTACAGCTTTATAAAACCTTGTGATTTCTATGGAAACTAATCTTAGAGTTAATCAGCGGACATTGTTCTTCACTTTCTTCTACTTTATATTTTCATTTAAGAGAAAAAAATGATAGCTCGTTTAACATAGCATATTTGTATTGAATAGACTACTAATGCATCCATCCATGAATACTGAATTTGTATATTTGGAAAAAAAAATTCTGAAATCAAACCCCAGTTTATCTCGAAAAGTGTGTTAACAGAGCACAATACTTGTTGTTATTTTATGTTGCGGATTCTTGATTAGTCTTCTGTCTAAATTTATTGCTTTGCAGATTGTGATGATGTGTTTTTTAATGATCTCAGTATTGTTCCTAATGACTCCTCTGAATTTAATCAAACCACTTCACTATTAAAGTTGTAATCAAAACGTAGCATGCAACAAGCAAATTGGGACGTCTAACTCGTCTTCTGATCTTATTCCTTTTGCAATTGCATTTTGGGATTTATTTCCTTTATTCAAACACACAAAAATTCTTAAAAATAGCACAAAAATGCACAAAGAAATGGACTCTAGTTCAGGTCTTGTCAGATAATGGCCCAAATCTTTGAATATTTGCGGTTTTGCCGTTGAAATTTGCAGGATCATCACATTTTAAACATAATCTCAAAATTGCTAGTCAATCATCAAAACATTTGTATTTTTGAACGCGAGGTGAGGCGCTGGCCCATATCCTTGCCGCAAAACACCTGTGCATACACGCTTGAAATATGGACGAAAACATGACACCAAAGAAAAGTCAAAGAGAAAAACATAGGTTTCCTGTGCTCAGACAAGCCGGCATGCTTGGACTCCCAGCTTTTAAATGCTCTCTCATGCAGAAAACAATGTGTGGCGTGCCAAGAAAAACAGCCACGCCCAAAGCTGGATCTCTGACGGGTGCCCCTGGACGCACAAAATATGGATTTTATTGCATGGCGTGACCTTTGTCAAGTGGTCGACAAGTGTGCTCCACTTAGTTTTCGATGAGAGGGCTGAAACACACCACAAGTGGCTTTTTTTCAAAGTAAGAAAAAAACGCACCTTCTAATATTCAACACCACTTTATTCAATTAAACATGATGAAATAAGTGTTTTTCTTCATAACGATGATAATCAACTACTTATCAACATAGATGAGCAGAGATTGCATGAAAACTTTAAAATTGAAGTTTTTGTCTTTCACCGAATAGCCACAATTAAAATATTAGGAACTTTATGATATCAGAAATGTATATGAGTATCACAATACTAATAATATGGCTGATGTTGACATGTTATTTTTATTATTGAAAGAAATCTGTTATTTTTTATTTTAAGATTACAATATTCCTTTTAATTCCAATACATCAAACTTTTAATTTATCATCTTTTAATGCAGTACACACATTAGACATGCCATTATTGTGATAAAAGTTGTTTTTATGTAGTTCACTCTCTTTTTTCCATGTTATTTAGTCTTTCTATATACACTTTTATTCCATCTAAATTCCATGAAGGTTCTTGTTTATGTTTGGGATTTGCCCGGGGGTAGGGAATATGTTGCTCATGAGCCACATATGGCTCTTTTGATGTGTGCACATGGCTTTCCACTAACATTGCTTGCAAACTCTCATTGGTTAGCATTTAGCTTAACAATGTTGTTTAAAGAATTCAGAGACTTTTTCTACTTTAAAACACTTGAAATGACAAAAAAATACAGATTTTCGTGTCTTTATACCTTTAAATTCTGAGTATGGTGCTCAAGCATTAACATATAAAAATATTTATTGTTTATAGCTCTGTTTGTCATAAAGGTTCCCGACTCCTGCTTTAATGGGATGTCGTTTTTTTATGTTTTCACGGTAAACAATGGGAAGTCGTTTTTTTATGTTTTCACGGTAAACAGACTGTTGTGGTCGTGAATATTTATTATTTTTGGGTACGCTGCTGTTTTGCAAAGATGGGGTGCTCAACACGTAGATCGTGAGCGACCAATCGATGGCTATGGTACTATTGGTAGACTACATGACAGTAAGATTTGATCCAAGGATTGGATTTTTTTGTAAAATGTTCTATGGGACTTAAGCAAAAAAAAATTGAGCACCTTTTTGACATAAAATGCGACGATGAACGACTCTCTCGGAAGGTCAGCGGTCGACCTTTGGCACGTCGGGCTTTTATAGGTCACGTCTGGCACGCCGCAAAACATTCCTGGCAAAAGCGGTTCTTTCGCACATGCGGAACTCCAAAAGAATTCTGGACAAACAGTGGGCGGAGGAAGCGGAAGGTGAAGTATCATGTGTCTGGCCAAACTTTTTCTTGTTGAGTTTGCAAAGCCCATCATCTCTCCGCACTGCAGTCGCTTTTTCAGCAGCATCTGGCCAGCAGCTGACAAGCATTTAGGAGCCCTTCCTCTATCGCCGTCCGTGCTCCTTTTCCTAGGCACGTAAGTTGCTATTTATCCTCGTCGTCGTCGTCGTCGTTTTTTGCCCGAAAAGCTTGACGTGGAAGAGCGAGTGCGCCACGCTTGCTCGGGAGAAATTACAATAGAAGGTTTTGACTTAGCCCGTAGCGTTCCGTAGCTAGAGGGAGTTCAGAGAAAAGAAAACAAAAGAATCTTTGTGGCATTTTTTTTCCGCTTTAAATGATGTCGTTGCCCAGCGCTGTTGTTTTGATGTCCGGATTTGGGCGGTAGTTCTATTTTTTTTTTAATAAGGCATGGATTTTTAGTAAGGTATTAACCAGAAAGATGACTTTACTGAGTTAAAGTGGGCGTTGATTTTTTTTTCTTTTTTTTCCCTCATAACATTCTTCCTCAAGCTAAATTCCAAATGTTTGAGTCATGGGGGTTGAATTGTTGGAATCTGTTTTTATTTTATTTTATTTTGTGTGGGTTTTTGTAGTGGCAGGAAATTGTACGTTTCATTCATAAATGCGTATTCATTAGTTTTTGGCTCGAAGATTTGGGGTACGGATTTTTTTCCTAATATTTTAGCCGTAACTTCATGAAATTTAAACTAATGTTTACTTCTAATTGACAGAAAAGTTGCCATTACCAAAAGTAAGTCATTGGTGTAATAAGAAATGTACATTTGAAAAGTTATAATCTGATTAATTGGTCAGGCCATAATGTATACCTCAATGTTCTATGGAATCAAATTATGGTAAACTATAGTTAGTAAGAAAATGTTAATGAAAGCTGCCATTTGAATAGTTAACCAAAAATTTAATTTCAACTTTATTTTGTACGTGCAATGTTCTGATGTGCAGTATTTACTGTAAATACTGTATTTTATTATTATTTTTTTGACCGTCAAGCTATCCCTCACATTTAAAAATCATCTATGTTCCATGTAACCATGTGTTCCCATCATTTTCCAACCTTGTGGGATAAAACGGAATTTTGCTGCATTTGCGACATACACTGCAACTCTCTAGAAACTTGTCGTGGGGGTGTCAAGTCGGAGTGCGCTGGCGTGTGTGTGTCGGTGAGCTCGTGTGACGTCTCCTGAGCGGGTGATGGCGACTCACCAGACAGGATGCGGCCATTAAAGCAGGCCAAACATTGCCGCTGCCAATCATACCAAATGACATCACGGTCAGGTGTTAGTAGCAGCTTCTCGCTTTTTCTATCTTGTAATTTGGACCATTGGCTCAATGTTCTTTTGTTTTCATTATATCGCAGTGTTGCAAATGCCAAAAATAATTACTGCTGTATTGGATTGGGTTTTTCTGAATGTTTTGATAGTGTTTTATTACCTCTTTATGGCCATACGTATCATTTTTGAGTTTGAGCAAATGGGATTTTTTTTCCTGATAAAAATGGATATATCATATAACTCACTTATTCATTCATTTTTTTTAAACTGGTTATGCCACCAAGGGTCGCGGGGGGTGCCGGAGCTTATCCCAGCGAACTACGGGAACCAGGCAGGGGACGCCCTTAATTGCTGGTCGGCCAATCGCAGGGCATGAGAAGACAAAGGACAGCCAATCACAGAGTTAGGCAATGTAAAGCTAATTTAGCATATTTTTTACTGTATAAAATACTACAATGTATCTTTGTTAGAGTTTTGTTTAGTTTAACTCCTTTTGTATAAATGACATTGGAAGTCAAACACACATTTATGAAATTCCAGCAATAAGTTACAGTATGTCCAAACCATGTACAACCGGTTTCTTCATAATATTCACGTTTCATATACTACAGCATTAATCTGGCAATTACCTTGGTCCTCTAAGACCATTTTTCACTTTAACTCGGATACAATAATTGCTCAGACTTTGAGAAATTGCAAATGCCAGTCAATGCTTAACACTTTTCCATTTCTTCTTTTTTTTTTTTTTAAATTGCAAGGGCAAAAGCTAATTTGTTTGCAATCGTGAGTGCTGAGATTGTCCTTACGCGGCCAGCCTTGCATATTTTCCTCCCACGCCGAAAGGATATATTGATCGCGGGGACACGCGGTAGCTGACAGCTACCTAATCTCGGGCAGTTGGTCCTTTCAGATGGCGGAACTCGTCGGGTAATTGATGCAAACATCGGAAAGTGTTTGTCGGGAAGACATGCCATGGAGATGGATCTTTTTTATTAGCGGAAGAAATCACTTCCATGTGGGGACATTGTCCACTTGCACAGAAACAAGATTAGAAAGACACATCTTTTTTTCCTTGGAACCTGTTGTTATCAATTCTTTTGTATTATGGTGAAATACGCAAGAATCATAAATGAACAACAATTCCTTGATGAAAACCAATATTTTATTTTTTAACTAAGCACTATCCGTCTGAAAAAGCGACTCGTTTTTAAAATCCATACTGACATCCTTATCTATGTTGACTACTACTTATTTATTATGTTGACTACTACTTATTTATTATGTTGACTACTTATTTATTTTTGACTTTTTTATTATTATTGTTTGATTATCTGTCCGTTTGTTTGCTTGTTATTGTTATTTTTGCACTTCCCTACTTATTTATGTTGTCGGCGACTTATTATGTTGACTACTTATTTGTTAATATTTCTTGATTTTGATTGATTATTTTTCTGTTTGTTTGTTCAAATCAAATCAAAATCAAAAGCTTTTATTGTCATCATACACAGCTGCGTATCAATTTTGTTATACGCAGCCGTGTATGATGACAATAAAGCCTTTTGATTTTGATTAAATTTGAAGAAAACAAACAGATGTTGTTATTTGTGTACATTGTGGTGAAGCTTTAAATCTCATTATACTTGGATTAAATCAATAAAATACATATCAAGTGGTAGAGTGGTACATTTGAAAGGTGGCGTTGTGCTCTTGAAAGTCTAAAAAGCAAACAAACTGTTGTTTTCCTCATTTGTGTGAGAGAGTTCGTCCTGCTTTAATGTGTTTTTCCTCTGTTCTCCTAGGTGGAATATCTCAATACATTTGGGAGGAACGGCGGCATATATTTTCCACTATGAATCGTGCCTTCAACAGGAAAAAAGGTGAGTAGTCACGGCCAATTTACTTTAAACTGCGCCAACTCATCCGAGCAGTAATAATGCAAATCATTGTAGAAGTAAGTGTTCGCTTTAGCTCCACACAAGTCAAACTCTAATGCCCAATTTTGGGAAATTCTGCATTTCATCATTGTTTCCCCTTTACTTCAATGCAATTCACCAAGATATACATATTTTGTATAATAGCCTGACCAACGTTGGAGTCAGATTATGCCTGAGCTATTAAAGCAACATAAAGTACACTTCAAATTTATTCAAACAGAAAAGCACTAGGACTAAAAAAAAAGAGGGGAAACATCCGGTTGTGATCTTTTGGAGGTGACACCGTCCAAGGACAGAGCAAGGAAAATATGGCGGTGCGTTTTGTGGAAAACAGCTTCGCGTGTTTACCACCATCTGTCCTGTGTTTTGCTCTCCTGCTCTAAATCAACAGGCTAGGAGAATTTTCGGGGAAAATTGTACAGGGGACAGGTGGGCCACTAAGCTATAATCATATTTAAGTGTCATAATGACACCCCATTTTTCCCCAAAGGACTTTTATTTGATGCATTTTCAAGCAGTAAGTGCTGGAATCTATACATGGTACCTTTATCGTTTTTTCTTCTTCGAGATATTCTGCAGTTTTATAATAATAATAATAATAATAATAATCGGACATAGGCCCTGTCGTCATCATCAACAACAAAAAGCCTACTTGTCATCACACCCAGAAACTGCGTATGACAAAATTGGTGAAAAATAAAGTGACTTATAAAGTCACCGGGGATAAAAATTGGAAATATTTTAGATTTTTTTGTAAATTTAAAGGGTCACGAGCCCTTTTTGAGCCACCAATTTTGCTAGAGGATTTGGAAAATGTTAAGAGTGCTGAAAGGTGTCCAATCTGATATCACAATGCTAAATTAAAAAGATCTTCACATTGATAAAGAAAAGTAGCCCTCACCGATTGAGCCTCGACATCAAGACTGCATTTAGTTCCCTAAAGTATTCATTAGCCATCCTGAAAGATAAAGTGACTGCACCCTATTGGACATGTGCAAAGCCTGACCTCAACTGAAGGCATCGTTAACAATGGAAAGTAATTCAGGCAGCCGATTGCGAGGGCACCCAGGGAGTCGAGTCGGCCTGAAAAAAGAAGAGCAGACATCGGAAAACAGACAAAGTAAACAAAGGATCTGCGTGGGGAAACATTGAAATAGCAAATTAACGCAAACAGGAAACAATCCTAACCAGACTCGGCCATGGAATACCTCCAAAGGTGAAAAATATACGACAGGATGTAACCATTTTTCATCTCTATGTCATTTAGTATGAAAGGAGACAGTCCCATCCATGCGTAATATTTGCTTAGTATGCCCCTGTTGTCCTCTTTTCCTGATTGGTAAAGAATGCTTGAGCTTTACCTTAGATTGAAGTACACAGAAAAAAAAAGAACTTTCTTTTGTATTTCTTTAAGTATCCTGTTTAGATGCTTAGTCATGCAGTAATGTGGTTCTATATGTTCTTTTGTGCCTAAACGGATACTCTATTTCACGTGTCAAAGTGGCGGCCCGGGGGCCAAATCTGGCCCGCCGCATCATTTTGTGTGGCCTGGGAAAGTAAATCATGAGTCCCGACTTTCTGTTTTAGGATCCAATTAAAATGAAGAGTATAGATGTATATTATATTTCCTGATTTTCCCTCTTTTAAATCTATAATTGTAATTTTTTAATCCATTTTTTCTGTGTTTTTAGTTCAAAAATCATTTTGTAAAATCTAAAAATATATATAAAAAAGCTAAAATAAACATTGTTTTAGATCTATAAAAAACGGAATATTCAGGGCTTTTAATTCAGTTCTTTTAATCCATTTATAAAAATAAAAAAATTAAATATTATATCTAAAATGGTCCAGCCCCAGTTGATGTTAAAGTGGCCCGCGAACCAACCCGACCGAGTCTGACACCCCTGCTCTATTTGGTTAGCAACAGCCCAAAAATGTTGTCAAATGACTTCATAGACAAAAAAAATGCACACATTTTCGTGTATTTTTTCTTTTAAATTCTGAGCATGGCTCTCAAGAAATAATATTTGAAAACACAAATCGCTTTTGGCTCTCTTTGCCAAAAAGGTTCCCGAGCCCTGATTTAGGCAATGCTAATCATCTCTGGACTGAGTTTGAAGGGTCATTAAGTAGCTGTTAAATGTACTACAAAAGACTATAATGAGTCCAATTGTACATGGAAGCGGCACTTATGGACTGATTGTCAGGAGAAACGTGGAAAAATGATTTCCCCGGAGCCCATCTTATTTTTTCTGAGAGCTCTGCATGTCATGTTTTAGTCAGCGAGGACGCCATTGAATGTGATTATTGTCGTTTCATGACGTAAATGCTTACAAAAGAATTGTTCATGCAGAATGTAGAACTCAACCTTGGGAATCCTGGTCTTTAAAAGGAATGTGAAAGTCCAAAAAATGGTAGTTCTGTCGTCAATAGTGACAATACCAAGTTTTCTTCCTCCCTTATTGATTTTATCTTGTGTTTTTAACATCAACCTGCCCAAGGAATTAAATATGGAAATTAGCCTTTGGCTATAATCTTACATATAAGCTGATAAGCTTCTAATGGATGGCGAGTTAAATAAATCAAGGAGCCCGTATCGTATTGTTGATAAATGACCGTGCGCTGGCTACTCATTGCATAATAATCATCAAGTAAACTCCAACTACTTGCAATAGTGTGTCATGTGACATAAAAGTAAAATGGTGCCGCGTTTATTTGTTTTTGTTCATGTTTGAGCAACAATTTAAGACGACAAGGTCCTCAAAAACTCTCGCAAAGTTTGACTCGGTGCACAAAACTCGAGAGACGAGACGTCAAGCCGTTTAATGTCGCTGCCATTATTAAAGCATGCCTCAGGGGCGCCACCTGTGCGAATTATTTCTGCTGCCGGAGACTTTTCATGAGAACCGATAAAGTATACGACTGAAGCTGGGTACGGACTTTGTCATATTTAACTTATGAGCAAATATTAGAGGAGTTATGTCTCTTAAAGCACACCCCACAACATGAGAGTTTGTGGTAGAAACTAATAAACGGGTATATTATGAATGTTGATGTTCATTGTGTGTTGTTTTTGTGTTTAGACAAATCATGGATGCACACACCCGAGGCCCTGGCCAAGCATTACATAGCCTACAACGCTAAGGTACGTGTGTGCCGATGCCTTGCTCGTTTTCAGGGGCGAGCTCAGATTTTCATTTTAAAGTTGCACCAACGGGAATTAAAGGGCAAGAATTTCATGACGAGAGAGAAAACATTCGTTTGAGACCATTATTAACCTAGAATTGTGTTTGGAAATGAGTCTTATTACCGTAATTCCCTTTTAAATAAGCCCAATTCCAATGAAGTTGGGACGTTGCGTTAAACATCAATGATAACCCAATTCACAATAATACATAAATAAAACACAACCGATTTTTAAGCATCCTATTTTGTGGTATTTTTACAGTTTATAGACTGTGTTTTGTTAGGTTAAACAACAGGTTGAGAATTTTTTTTTATGATGGTGTTTCCTCATATTTTTCCACATTACTTGCAGGCTTTAACTGGAAAAATTCACTAAAACCTTTAAAAATTTCTAGTGCCGCCACTTTGAAAAGTGTCTCCCACATGAGCAATGACTCTAAAACAGCCCAAATTATGCCATTAAAAATGTCAATTAACAAGGGCAATCCGCGTGGAGACATTTTAACGGATCATTACTCGGAAATTGACTATGACAAGGTGGGGGAATGTGGTCATATTTTGCATTAATCGCATCGCACCATCTCCGTGCTCGTCGCCTTGACGATTCGGAGACAGCCATGTTTGCTTTTTCTGCCGAACCAGTCAGTGATGAATGATCTTCACATCTCGGTTTTGCCTCCAAACGTCGAGAGGACGCGCAGTTCAAGAGACTATTGTGGACGGGGAATATATTTGTCGTACAATTGCAGAGAATTTACAGATCAAATCCTACAAAGTGACGTTTTTCTTGAAAAAAACTTCATCTCATTGCCTGTTTAAGCATGGCGGGTTGAATGAGACGCATATTTTAGGACGCGTCCCTCGTTTTTATCGCCGAGAAAGCGACAATCTGGCGTACTGGGCCCTGGATAGAAACGCAGAATTGCCGTCGGGATAAAAATAAGTCATTCAGCGCGTGGCTTTGAGAACAGGCGCATCTTTTCCAGGGTTAAATGGGGCGTGCGAGACAAAAATCCACATATAGACTTGGGCATCACGCCGCATCAGTGGAGGATCGTTAGCCGGAAAGCCAACCTGAAGACAAAATGAAGACTGTGAATGATTTTGAGTTGCCGTGTCGTGCTCAGAGACGTTTTATTCGCCCGACCTTTTAGGTGCTAATACCTGTGTTTATGATGTCTGTTATTGCGAGAAGGTAGCTATTGAGTTCAATGATGCAGTTCTTTCTTCTTATAGTGTTTCATCTGTTAGAGAATGGCAGAGCTGCTACTGAGGGTTTTTTTTTGGTCTGGGTCATGCATTAGGAAGCATGGAGAAGCCATCTGCGATGGGTAAATTAGATTTTGAGATGTCGTGGAAGTGCATGGATAAGAATTAAAAGTAGAAAGGTAAGAGGAGAAAGAGAGAAAATAAGGTTGACTGCTCAAATTTCAGAAAAGTCATTCGTTTTTTTACAGCACTTGACCTCATTTGGGTTGATTTTGGTTAAAATGGCTAATTCAATTATGACTAGGAAAAATCTAAGTCTACAGTTTGTAAGTTTTGCAGGAAGTAAAAGATGTAGACCAAATCGACGGTAGCATTTTTTAAAGTGTGGAAGCAGTTCCAGGTCAACATGTTCATTCATCATTTTTCTACATTTTGCGCATAACTTGAATCTTAGGTCATCTTTCATACTGCTTCATTTGAATGCAAAACGCAAGTGGGATGATTCATTGTGCCTTCTTTTCCAGTTCCTCGGTCACACCGAGGTGGAGGCCCCAAAAGGAACCGAGGTTGTCAAGGATGCCGTGAGGAAGCTCAAGGTAAAAGGTTGCCTGTCCAAAACTGTAAAACATGGGAAGATCAAGATTAAGAACTCAGAGCAGGTGCTTGCTGTGAAAAATATTAGCCTGTCAGACATTGGCAAGGTGCCTTTGAGCCTCCTTCCAAGCACGGACAACATTTGATAAGCCACATTATTTATCCACGGCAAACATGGTAACATTCTTAACTTCCATCCCTGAAGGATTAAAAAAAACTAAAAACACATTATATATAGGTTAGCCAATAAATCAGAAATGTGTTCCTACTGTTCTGTGTTTTTCATAGTGAAGCATACTTTAGTACTCTAATCAGCATACCTGTCAACCTCTGCCAATAACTGCCCTTATAAATGATTATGATTCCCCTTACAAACCCACAAAAAACCTTACAAACACCGTACGACTCGTACGGTGTTTGTAAGGTTTTTGGGGGGTTTGTAAGGGGAATCATAATCATTTATAAGGGCAGTTATCGGCAGAGGTTGACAGGTATGAATCAGTCAAAGTTTTGTATCATTATATCTGGATTGTCGATAGGAATGCATGTACTATCTTTTTTTCTCACATTTCCTATTATTAGCTTTGGACTGAAAATTTGGTCTCATTCCGGCACCAGACATTTAGCACAAAATAATTAGTGCTGACACGACTTGTAGAAAGTCGTTAATAGATAATAGAAACCATCAAGCAATCGACACGAGCACCATGACAACAGCCCGTTTGCCTCACTTATTAGCTATCTGCTATCTTGCTGCGTATTGCTGATGAAGTCATGACTCTATCTCTTTGGTTTGAAGTTCCAGAGGCACATCAGGAAGTCGGAGGGACAGAAAACCCCCAAAATGGAGCTGCAGATTTCCATTTATGGCGTGAAAATATTAGAGCCCAAGTCAAAAGTGAGTTTAACATAGACTTGATCAAATGTGGTCCCCTTCATAGGAGCCATTGAAATATTTGGGGGTTACACACCTAAATAAAAGGCATAATTTTGACACGTCTCAAACTTAAATCGTGATACTACAATCTTACGTTATACCGATGAGTATCGGGATGTCATTATAACATTTCCATTCATGACAAAAAATATTTTGCAATCGACCACAGCACATAGTTTACCAAATGTCAACATTTTCATAATCTGAAAACACTGTTGGACTATAATCATTAAATTCTTTCAAGGTTTTGGGAAACAGAAAATCTAATTATAAATCCTGGTACATTGCTGCCCTCTGTTGGCGTGTTAGGCTCATTCATTTTTTATGCAAATTTCAAATGAGAAATGCAAAAGATGCCAATCTCAACAGTGAACAATTGCCTCTTAATCAATGCAACAATACATTAACGGTTTTAAATAATTTTATGTAGATGAGTACTGTGCTTGTGCCATCTTGTTTTTTTCCTTTCTCTTAGGAAGTGCAGCACAACTGTCAGTTACACCGAATTTCCTTCTGCGCGGACGACAAAACTGACAAACGTATTTTTACGTTCATCTGCAAGGACTCCGAGACCAACAAACACCTCTGCTACGTCTTTGATAGTGAAAAGTGTGTAAGTGGTCAAAGTTTTGCAAAGTGCGTGCCATCGTTTTTGTCGTAATGACTTGAAATTCGAATGAACGTCGCCGTACGACGTTGCAGGCCGAAGAGATCACGTTAACGATCGGACAGGCCTTCGATTTGGCCTACAAGAAGTTCCTGGAGTCAGGAGGTAAAGATGTGGAAACCAGGAAGCAGATTGGCAATTTGCAGAAAAGGGTAAGCCTTTTCCTCTTTGCCTTTTTTACTATTTGCAATTAGCATATTTGCCTTTTACGCTTGACCGTCACTAATTGGCCTTTAATGAGTCCAAGGTGCACGTGAATGAGCTCTTGAATTAACTTGTATGGCAACTCAGCAATCATAACTGGATAAATCATGATAGCACATTAAAGAGTATCATTTTTAGATACATTTTACTTCATTTTTTTGCCTCACTTCATTTTTATTGTATATAAATCTTTTAATGACTACTGATTTATGTACAGTATGACATAAAATCATAAATGTCCTCAAGGAATTGAATGAAGAGTTGAAATGCTCTCTCATTGTACTCAAATACTTCCTAAAAAGTGTCCTAAATATTTTTAAATCAATTGCATTACTCCATGTAAGTGAGAAATAATAATAAATATTCATTGAGTGCTACATGATTTATCCTCTTCAATATAAATGCAGAAAGTAGATATAGTTTTAGTTTTTTTTTTTTACAATGTTTGAAATTGTACTTTATTCTATTCATTGAATGTCTTAAAGTTAGACTGTATAATAGGAGCATATATTTTGTGGTCATATTTGCCAATAGATTCAAGAACTGGAAACGGAGAACTCGGAGCTGAAGAATCAGCTTCAAGATCTGGAAGAGCAATTGACCATGTCACACGTGCCCCCGGTATGAACGAGCGCTTGATTGGTTGTACGCGAACGGCGCCAAAATTGGGCAATTTTTCTTCTATTCGTCTCCGCCGCCGCCGCGGTGGACTCACATTGTGTCCCGTCTTGTTTTTCTCAGCCGTTATATCTAAATGAAGTTAACCAAGCGTACTCGGCGCAGAGGCCTTCTTCTCTCTTCTGGTGTCACGACATCAATTCGTGTCTGGAGAGCTCCTCCGTCACCCTCACACCCATGAGCTCGCCCGACTCCAACCTGTCGACGGGGCTACTAACCCCCCCGCCTGCCAAACCCGCTTTCCTTCCTGCTAAACCTCCCGAGGGATGCGGCGTCCCGCGACCTCGCGTAAACTTCTTCTCCTTTATTTTTCGCCTGCGTTCCGTTGCTCTCTCCTCTCGGCGAATGACGGTTCTCCTCCGCTGCCCGTTGACTCGTGGTCTCTTGATGAATGACTTTGTTGATGACTTACACGGTTACCCCGCTGTTTAAACAGGCAGGAAGCCTGTCCACCAAGGTGCAGTCCACGGACATTTTCGACATGGTTCCCTTCTCCCCCGGGACCGTGCTGGTGCCTGCGCTGGTTGCCAATGGTTGTCCCACGCCGCCAGCAATGTTGTCGTCAAACATAGGTTTGGACTTGACTTTTTTTTTTTTAAATGTGTATTTAAAGGAGGGTTGTCCAAATCAAATCAAAGGGCCAAGTAGTAGTAGTAGTTGTTGTTGTTGTTGTTGTAGTAGTAGTAGTAGTAGTAGTAGTTGTTGTTGTTGTTGTTGTTGTAGTATTAGTGGTAGTAGTGGTAGTAGTGGTAGTAGTGGTGGTAGTTGAAGTGGTGGTAGTTGAAGTGGTAGTAGTAGAAGTGGTAGTAGTGGTAGTGGTAGTGGTAGTAGTAGTAGTAGTGGTAGTAGTGGTAGAAGTGGTGGTAGTAGTGGTAGTAGTAGTAGTGGTAGAAGTGGTGGTAGTAGTGGTAGAAGTTGTGGTAGTAGTGGTAGAAGTGGTGGTAGTAGTGGTAGTAGTAGTGGTAGAAGTGGTGGTAGTAGTGGTAGAAGTGGTGGTAGTAGTGGTAGAAGTGGTGGTAGTAGTGGTAGTAATAGTAATTGTAAGAGTAATGGTAATCACAATAGTAATAGTTATACTCATATTGTACTATTTTATTAAATTTATGAGTTAATTCATGAAAACAAAATACTCAAATTCTACTGTTTCCTCCATTGATTTCACATCAGCTTTCAATCACCGAGCTAATGTAGAGGCACTCTTTAGCCCCATTTAGTATCCAAGCTGTGAAGCATAATAGAATGTAGGATGGATTCAAGCTTCTTGTGCGCGCCTTATTCAACGATAAGTTTGGACAGCCCTGTTTTAAAAGCTAAAACAAAAGTTGATGTTCCGAGCAACCATTGATGAATTGAACGTTCTTTTGTGAAGGTAAAGACCTTTTTGGCGCCGAACCCTTCGATCCATTCACCTGTGCTTCAGCTGACTTCCCGCCAGATATTCAGTCCAAACTGGATGAAATGCAGGTGAGTGCAGCTTTTTTACAGGTACATTATTATTATCATTATTCATTTGCTTTGGTCCTATCTCGAAGCAGCTGGTAGTCTTTTCTTAATATATTCACACATTTTATTCAAAGTAGCCATTTTCTTTGTTTTGTTTTTTTCTCCAATGGAGTGGAATGCTTTGACGTATTCTTTCCCGTTGTCTGACTTTTAAACCTAAATTTTTGTCCCTCCACATGCAGCGTCAAAGATGGTGTGTACTTTTTTCCTCTGTGCCGTGTGTTGCACTTTTTCTTTCTGTTTTCTTTATTTATTGCATGCGAGAAAATCGGAGTGTTTCCGAGGTTCAAAAATTTGGGGGATCCTGCTAGCCCTTAGTGATGTGAAAAAAATGCATCACTACTTATTTGGTTGAAAAATTATTGCTGAACTTTTATGCTTAAGTTCCACATCAATCATTTGAAATATTCCAAAAATATTGGTGTATTATTATTTTTCTAAGACTTTGGGCTCCCCTGAATTCCAATTTAAGAGCCACCCATTAATTGTTTAATCATTAATGTGATTATGAATCCTAAATTGAGCCAAATTAACCTTTTGACTTCATTGCTATTAGCGATAAACAATCGTTATTCCCATAAACGAGTATTTTGTCCAGTTAAGGCATGCTTCAATTTGTTTTATTTAAAAGCACGATGAAGCCACCATTTTTTGACCACATTTATTGTTTCACTTAAACTGTAATTCTAAATTTGTTTTAATGTACAGGAGGGGTTCAAAATGGGACTGACCCTAGAGGGCGCCGTCTTCTCGGTGGACCCGCTCGACGGCCGATCCTGACTCATTATCGTCTTCTTTAAAATCATTTTTACGATTTTTGTACAAGTGCCAAATTCCGCTCTGAGTGCGAGTTGGGATGTCACTTTTTTCCCCATTTTTTCTTTTTTTTATCTTTTTTTTTTAACCTTTACATCTGGACACTTCCATTTAATTTTGCCATTGTTTTATCCGTGTTTCCGCTCATAACCATTAGAGAAGACATATTTTTATAAAAAAAAAACTGGAAAGGATATTTTTGACTTGCTTGCACAGAGAGCTGTAAATACGTATGAGATGCCCAATGGTACACTAGATTTTTACGTACGAATCATTTCAATGATTTCCTGCCAAATCCAAACTGGCGATGAAATACTTGGAATGTGTTATTTTATGGAACCTACATTAAGGTCACCTATTTTACTCCTCATTAACATACTTTGTGCTTATATTTAGTATATGTTAGTCCTAATTTCACATTAATGTTCTTGTTTTTATTGCTGTCGAACACGTCTTGCACCACGAGGCACTTTTTGGATGGCGAGGGAATACTTTATGTAATTCCAATAAGCAGTATAATTTCATTTTATTGGTGGTTTCTTTAAGACTGTCCATCTTATTCAAATAAAATGTGACTTAAAGATGCAAATTATTGTGTAAATTGCACTACTTTTTGTACTTATTGGTTTGAATTATGGGATCTTCCTGGTTATTTGGCAATTAAATGTAAAAAAGGGATTAAAAGGACGTATAGAAATTGGTCGTCAAATGCACAGAGATTATTGGTTATGATTCTGTTCTGTTTGGTGACTTTATGTCTTCTAGTTAAATATTTATTTGACTGATCCGCAAAAATGTCGATTCATTCAAGTGGTGGCAAATTAACCTTGAAAAGAAACCCCCAAAAAGTGCCTTTTATTTTTATTTTCAAGTGATCTCCATCCATTTAGTCATCAAAATATGCAACTTGAGTTCTGAATGAAATCATTTTAATGGGGATTTTTCTTGCTATTATCAGTTTTACAGGAAAAGAAAAAAATCCAGCGCAAAATATAGACAAAGAAAAAACAGAAGAATGAGTTGCAATGTTTATTTCAAAGGATGGAAATCAAATGCATCCAGTGTGGGGAAAAAATGGTGTTGTCCTCCTTTCTCCTTTTTCCTCTGGGATTTTTTATCAGGCAAATCCGGCCTAACAAATGTTTCCCCCCCCAAAAAAACCAAAAAAAAGGTAATAAATATACTCAGATAAAGCACCAGATGATCACAATAGAGTGACTTAAAGTCACATTTAACATCTCAAGTTACAAAAAAATATTGCCCTAGATACAGTTTGTCAATTTGTGTGCAAAAAGACAAGATAACAACAACGTGGCTATTCCTCAATTAACATGACAAGAGTTGGGGGATTAACAAGCTTTTTGTTTAATTTGTTGCATAGCAGGATATACAAAGCCAAAGAAAGAAGTTAAATGATTTCAAGATATGATATGAACCTGGGACACTGGAGAGGGAGAAGTGACATGCATAAAAAGAATCAAAAACACCGTCCAAACTGTCCGAAATTGCCAAAACCCGATTGAAAAAAAGTAAATACAAAAGGGTACAAAGCACCACATGAATTTATCTCTCCGTGGTGAGACGGACAGACCTTTATTGGCATCCACAAGCCCCGCCCCTGCACCGCCATAGCCCCAAGTACTTTGCCTCAGGTAATTTCACAAAAAAGAACAAAAAAAACAACAAAAAGCACCCGTGAAAGAACACGTGACGTGTCGCATCATGGACGTCAATCCCGGCGAGGTAGCGCGGTCCACGTTGAGTTCTGATGTTCTTCCAAAATGATTGGCCCATAGATATCCAATCCGGTATCATGGCGAGCCCTCCCAAGTTGAATTGATTGGATGACGCTTTTGTAATCAACAGATTTAATTATTCCGATGAATTCGGCGCTCATCGGGGAAACAAAATAAAAATCTTCGTGGCGACCATTTGAAGCTACGGAGCTAAAAAATCCATAATTTACCAAATTTGGTCGAATTGATTGGATGACACTTTTGTCAATAACAGATTTAATAATTCCGATGAATTCGGCGCTAATCGGGGAAACAGAATAAAATTATTCGTGACGACCATTCCAAGCTACGCTCTGCAAAAAAATCCATAATTACCAAATTTGGTCGAATTGATTGGATGACACTTTTGTCCATAACAGATTTAATTATTCCGATGAATTCGGCGCTCATCGGGGAAACAGAATAAAATTCTTCGTGACGACCATTCCAAGCTACGCTCTGCAAAAAATCCAAAATTTGACAAATTTGTTCAATTCTGCGAGGCTTCAAATATTTAATTCTGGAGTGTTTTGACAAACAAGGTCACCACTGCTAATTCATAAATCTTTATTTGGACATTTTTAGTCGAGGGAGAGGCAGGAAAGTGGGAAATGATTCCCAAAATGTGACCAATTTGTCAAATTTGCAACATTCTACGGCTAAAGTGGGAAATGTTTGGATGCGTTGTGAGTTGAAAGGCACAATAAATATCTGGCCGCGGGGCCAGAAAAGTCCTCAAGTACTGGTATGTACAATGCGGCTGATCGGGGTCAGCTGTCAGTTCAATAGTCACAGGATTTTGCGTCTGGCGTCTTTCTTTTATAAGAAGCAGACGGGCCCGATATCAACGCCGAATTCTTGATTGGGGCCGCCAATGTCCACGGGGGCGATATCCACAACGGGAAGTCGGGCAGTTTTCTGTGTCCTGTACTCAAACACTGTCTTGCCCCAGTTGCCGTTTGCTTGCTGCAAAAAAAAGGAAAGTTAAGATATATTTTAGTCACAGGAATGTTTCAATGATTCGTGAAAGGCATGAAACAATCATGGCGAATGTTTGTCTCCCATTAAAAGCACAATTTCTGGGTGCATTTTGTACTTAGCAATTGGATAGTTTTGCTGCTGTGTTGTTTATACGGTATAATATATGTATTTTTTTTAATTTACCATATTTTCTGGACTATAAGTAGCACTTATTTTTATAGTTTGGCTAGGCTTTTTTTGGCCCACCTGTTATTTTGCCTTTTTCTAAGGCTATAGTTAATTTTAAAACTAAAGTTATTTGATAAACTAAAGTTATTTGAAAAACTATAGTTATTTGAAAAACTATAGTTATTTGAAAAACTATAGTTATTTGAAAAACTATAGTTAATTGAAAAACTATAGTTATTTGAAAAATTTTAGTTAATTTTAAAACTATAGTTATTTGAAGAACTAGTTATTTGAAAAACTATAGTTAATTGAAAAACTATAGTTATTTGAAAAACTATAGTTGTTTGAAAAACTATAGTTATTTGAAAAACTATAGTTATTTGAAAAACTATAACTAACTATATTGATCGATGCCTATTTTGCCAGTTCTCCATTTTATTGTTGTTACACTTTTTATGTTTCTTCTTGGTTTTGGATCAAATAAATTACCCTCTACCAAAATACAATTTATACAATGCGACTTATAGATAATATCCGTTTTCTCTACATTGTGTATTTTTTGGCTGTTGCGTCTTATAATCTGAGAAATAGGGTAGTTATTGTTTTTTCCGCTCTCCACTATTTTTGGGTAGCATTGGCTTTTTGCTGACAATTTCAGATCACCCCGATTTAGTGCCTGATCAAAAACCTCTTGAATTTTTATCCTCCACTTCAATGGAAAACTTACAGTGCAGGAGTCTTCGACTACGGTGTATCTGAAGCGGTTGTTTCCCTCCGCCTTGAGCTCCAGGTCGTTGGAGGCTTTGAGGAGCACGGCCTTCTTCAGGTTGCCCGTCTTCTGGTCCTTGTAGCCCACCGAGTTCTTGCAGTGGTAGGTGATGGACTGCGACGCCTCTTTGGAAAGCAGGCGAATGAAGGTCATCTGGACTCGGAGGGCGTTTGCCGATTGGTCTTTGCTTCCATACGTGAACTGCAAACACGCGGAACAACACCATCAATCCGTGCAAGCATGTGGATTTCAATTTGATTCAGTCTTTTATGCCAATTAAATTAATGACATACCTATAAAATATCTCATTACGATCCAACCGTGAATAATGGATAAGTAGTCATTTTAAGTCTGCAATTAAAGAATCTAATCAATCAATCCTGACTTTAAAAAAAAAGCAGGATCGATGCATTTGCATTGCTAAAATATACAAAATTACCAATTAATTATAAGAATTTATCAGGTCTGAGAAAAAAAGAATGTTTCATTGCGCACAAGTTACTAGCTCTTCCTGTTTTTAATATGAGCTAATTAAACTCCTTCATAAAAACTGAAACTGAACATAAAGTTATGTAAGACTCGTTATTTTTATGGTAATTCGACACAGGCAACGTTTTTAAGACACATTGGAACGGATTCAACTGTGGCTAAAGATGCCTAACGCACGAGCTTTAAAAATGAAACACTCACCTGCGTTCCTCTGTTGATGTCAGCCCCAAACCACACAGGTTTGTTCCTGGAAGAGCTCCACCAGTTTTTGCGAGGTAGGCTTGCCGGGTTGGCAGAGATGCAAGTCTCTCCGGTCTCCAGGTTGCAGTAAACTTTGATGGCGTCCTCTGAACTACCTTGGTTGGGGTCCACCCAGTATTCTCCTGCATCACACATTACAAACCGGAGTTGAAACCAAGACTAGACCGAACCCTTATCAAGACTGAGACAAGGTTGTTGAGTATTTTAGAACTGGACCTACTTTCAAAATGTGCTTCACCCAAGACCGCAATCAAGTGTAAACTGACAGTTCTTATCATTTTGAGCCTATAACTTATATTTGCAGTCATTGTAAATAGAATCGTTCTCCACTCACCGCTCTTCTTTGAAGGGTAGCATCTCTTGAGGTCATCACAGGTTCTCGCCGGGTGCTTCCTGCTGCCGTCCGGGCTCTTCATGCTGTCGATTTGGCTGCTGAGGGCTTTCAGGGTGGCTTGCACACCAGGGTCCACGGGTATGACGGTGGAGGAGTTGCTGTTGGGGAGAGCTTCGTCCTCACTGAACTCTGGGAGTTGAGGAGGAAGATCGTCGTATTCGTGAGCCCCAAACAGATCGTCCATAGCTGCCACGGGAGGTCCTGGGGGTCCAGGAGGGCCTGTAGGTCCGGGTTCTCCTGGAGGACCCTGCGTATCAAGTCATTTTTACTTAGTCTCGATGAATAAACAGAACATGCACAAGAAAACTAAGCCATGGACTATGCCGACCAAACATCTGGTGAAAAGATGTTTACTCATTTAATGATTGGGAGATGTTGCCAAGGCAACCTCTCTTACTTTATGGTCTAATAAGACAATACCTCTGGTCCAGATTCTCCGCTGATTCCACGTGATCCTGGAGGTCCCATTGGCCCAGGCTGTCCGATGTACCCTTCTTTTCCAGGGGGCCCATGAGGACCAGGTGGCCCCTAAAATAAGATGGAAGCGCAGGTTTAAAAAAAAATATTGCTAAAATAACTAGCAATCAACAAAATCAATAATATTATGGCACACTTACTCTTGCACCGTTAGGTCCGATAATTCCAGAGGCTCCCTGTTCACCGGTTGTACCCTGAAAGGAAATACATATTCTTTCTGATTCCATTTTTCAAGATACAAATGAACTGGGTCTTATAAATAAATAGTAGGGGGACTGTGGTGCTTTTGACTCACAGGAGGTCCAGGAAGACCCTGCAAACCCGTAAATCCACGATGACCCTTCTGTCCTCTCTCTCCGTGATCACCCAAGTCGCCCTTATCTCCTCGTGGCCCTTGGGGTCCCTGCAATACAAACGTAAACCAAGTCCTGATTGTCCCCTAACTGCAGCGTCATTGCGAAATTATGATAGAATTCTAACATTTATCTTAAATCCTGTAAGAACTCACCACATGTCCTCTCTTTCCAGCGGCTCCAGGAGGGCCAACAGGTCCTCTTGAGCCCTGCAAAATAAAAGCAAATGGCTTCAGGAAGTGAATTTATCTGCCACCTCCTTTACAGCCAAACCCTTCGAGCATAAAGTCTTAGCTTCATTCATGTTCCAACAAGTCCACATTTCCAGTGTAAATCTTTTTTTGTAAACGTGTCAGGCATAGTGCAACACGAGAAAATGCAAAATCGACATGCGGACAGACTAACGATAGGCAAACAAGAAACGTGTGGCATGAAAAGAGGTCATCTTACAGCATTTCCTCGTTTTCCTGCGTCTCCAGCGACACCCACAGGACCTGCGGGACCAGGAAGTCCTTGAGGACCTGCCAAACCTTCTGGACCTAAATCCCCTCTGTCTCCCTAAAACAGGTTTGACAATCAGTTTCATGCAACTATTTAAAGCCACTTTCATCAGCTTTTGCTTTTACCCGTTGTCCAAGAACTCCCTCTTTGCCCGGTGGACCATCAGAGCCAGAAGGACCCTGAGGAACAAAGTTAACCGGTTCATCAATGGGTTGAAGTGACCGAAAACAACTGCGGACATTTGAAAAATACTAACATCAGGACCAGCATCGCCGCGTGGCCCTTTGGTGCCTGGAACGCCCACCGGTCCTGGGGGGCCTTTGTCTCCAGTTGATCCTGTGGACCCTTGCTTGCCAGGTGGTCCCTAAAAGTAAAAGCGCTGCATGTTCTAACCAGTTCACGTGGACGAATTCAATGTGTGAAAGCAATAGAAGTTAAAATGGCACTGACTCCTGGCCCTGGGAGACCCGGCATTCCCCGTTCTCCACGCAAACCTGGAAGACCCACAATGCCTCTCTGGCCTGTAGTTCCTGCTGGGCCTGGAGGGCCATCAGGACCCTTTAATGAAGTTCAAAAAAGAAATATTTAGTCAAGCGAACCTTTGTATATTAAGATCATTTTTTAACCGGGTTAAATAGTGAATTTAATATTTTCTTTTTAAAAAATGAGTGACTACAACCGTAGGGCCATCTTCTCCTGAATCTCCCTTGTCTCCTGAGGTTCCTGGAGGTCCTGGTGGTCCTCGCTCTCCTTGTCTTCCGTTGGCTCCATGGTCCCCACGGAGACCGGCAGGACCCTCTTTTCCAGGAGCTCCCAGGGGTCCGGCTTCACCAATCGGACCCTGACGGTATCATTCACAGTCACGAAGCGGGACAAACACTCAAGAAATGTTTTTTTAGATATTCTAGACATTGCATATGAGGTTTTGCACACAGCTGTGTACCCTTCATTTTCTGAGGGTCCTTCTGTAAAATATTTTACACTGATGACAACACTTACTGTTGGGCCTGGTGGACCAACTCTTCCTGCAGATCCCGGGAAACCAGTAGGCCCCTTTGAAAGAAAATTTGAGCTCATTTATTAGATAAATAAATCGTTACAGCATTAACTTTGAATTAAGGTATATTGCTTACTGAAAAACTGATTGGTTTCTCAAAAGCCACCTGATCAAAACATTTTGGTGTGATAATCAAATTCCCTTACTGGTGCACCTTGCGTTCCTCTTCCACCCTTTAATCCAGCAACACCAATAGGCCCCTGGGTAGGTGGACAAAAAAATCGTACTTTACTCCAATGCGACATATAGAATGATTTTTGATCGATTTTTTTTCATTCCAACATACTTGAGGACCGTGAGCACCAGCTAAGCCTTGAGGTCCAGGCGACCCAGCATCTCCTTTCTGGCCAGGCTCTCCAGTCTCTCCCTTAACTCCGGGTTGTCCATCAGGACCCTGTGATAAGCAGTAGACGAGGCACCGGAATTATTATAATTTGCGGCAAATGATTTATTTCGGAGCCAACGAGGACTTACGGGCGGTCCAGCGAAACCAACAGCACCGATTGGACCAGGGTCGCCTCTTGCTCCCTGGAAATGATGATCAATTTTTAAATTAGGGTCATCTGAATCCAACTACTAAGGATTTTATTTGAATCTACTCAAATGTCCAAACTCTGTTCTATAATACTCACATGCAGTCCTCGAGAACCTGCAGGTCCAGCAGGTCCTTTAGGTCCAGGTTCTCCCTAAAATAGGTGACATATTTACGTTAATTGTTCTCAATGCTTTATTTGAAAAGCACTCCTAGCCTCGAAAGAAAGAGAAAAAAAATTGAAGAACAAAATCCACCTTTTCACCACTTGGGCCTGCAGGTCCCAATGGGCCAACAGGACCAGGTGCCCCCTGAAAACACAGAGACACTAAGGTTTAACATGGTCACGTAATATTCAGTATCTTGTGAAATAAACTATAAAGTGCACAGAATATCCCGCGACACTTGTGAGGATCTGCGGTACGGAAAATGAATGAATATACAGAACATATTTTCAATCTGATTGGGAGATACTTTATAATGGTGAATAATTATGAACCAAAAAACAATCATGGGAAAGAACGCTAAGGTTTTATATGGGCCAAATCAATATCCAGACTTAGAAACAAAAGAGCGTGCATTTTACAGATTGCAATCGTGAAGAAAAGACAGATGGGAACGATAAAGTCTATTCTGGGTGGGCCTCGGAAAAAGAAGGAAATAAAAGCCGGAATTAAATGTTTTCACCTCATAAAACAAAGAAAATAAGTTCTCCGGGTATTATCAAGAGGTGTGGAGTTTTCACGTTCAGACTTCGATCGGATAAAATGCAACGGCTCACCCTTGCACCGTCATTTCCAGGTGTGCCTTCCGATCCTTTCTCGCCAAGGGATCCCTTTAAAAAAATAATAATAATATAAATTAATAAATAAAAACACATGATTGACTAGTCACCAAAGTCCTCAAATTTGATCATTTGATGTTCATTTGGGGCTTGGCATGCAATAATAAGAATAAATCCATAAATAACTTACTCTGTCACCTTTGGGCCCTGAGGGTCCATTAATACCCCTTTCCCCTGGCATTCCCTGAAGACCTGGAGGGCCCACATCACCAAGGGCACCAGGAGGACCAGGACTACCCTTCAAGAGAAATCAAAGATTGACATTTCATTGTGAAATGATGTGTAAATGCAGTTCTTTGGTTAATATTATTTTCAATAATAACAAATGTGGACTAAATCAGTTTTTTTGTTTCTCTTTTAGTACAGTTCGCTACCTTTGGCCCATCAGGACCAGGTGCTCCAGGGATTCCCTTTGGTCCTTGCAGACCAGTTGAACCCATTTCGCCTCTCTCCCCTGGAATTCCTCGCTCACCCTGTGGAAGAAGCCGCGGTTAATTTCATGATGTAACAGTGATCGAAATTCTTGAGTACGCTCCACTTACCCTGGGGCCAATTTGACCAACAGCGCCAAGTTCTCCAGGAATACCCTGAGGGGAAAAAATATCACACAGCATTCATCTCTAAAACTATTTCTATATTATTCTCTGAAATCACCAACAATGGATTGGAGCTGCATCCATTTCCAACTGTTATCATACTCACTAGGTCACCTGGTTTCCCAGATTCTCCTGGAGGACCTTGATTTCCCGGTAAACCCTGATTTAAAACAAGGAGAGAGGCCGAAAGATTACAATTACAGTCCGTTATGTTTTCAATGAGATCACAACTTGTAATATGAAAATAATACTACAACATATATTGTATACCTGGAATCCATTTACACCTGGAGGACCCTGTTCTCCTCTCTCCCCTGCAACACCCTAATAATGGAGTTAGTCCTTAAGTCAGTCATGATAATGATTTGGGCTTTATTATATAGATAATAAAAGTTCTCTTACGGATGGCCCAGGTGGACCAGCGGGGCCAACTTCCCCATCTTTGCCAGGAGGACCCTTAAGGACAAAAAAGATGGACGTCCGTCCTGTTTAAGTTGACTTCAATTGACCAAGATTATCATACAAGCAACACTCTAGTCCAGGGCTGCCCAACTCCGATTCTCGAGGACAAACTGAATAACAGGGGCCCTCGAGGACCAGCGCTGGGCCCCCCGAGTCTATCATTTCAGGTTATTTACCCTTTGACCTGCTACTCCTGCAGATCCTTGTTCGCCTGTCTTACCCGGGTCACCCTTTCAAAGGAAAGATAAATAAGTCAGACCAAAATATGCAATGAAACATTTTTTTTTTGCAAAATGGTACTTACAGCAAAACCTTTGGGGCCTGGTATTCCCATTGTTCCTGCAGGTCCTCTATTTCCAAGGGAGCCTCCGGGGCCTGGGCGGCCATCTTCTCCAGGCGCACCCTGAATGTTCAAAGCAAAGTAATAAATACCCAAACTCAACCTATTTTTACGTATGTTAGTGTCGTGTCAGAAGGCATAGATAGTTCACACTGACATACCAGTGGCCCTGGCTTTCCCTCAGCACCCTGGACTCCAGGAGTTCCAGTGAGACCCTTGGAAGAGCATTTAAAAAAATAAAAAGTAAGCAATTGAAACAATCGAGACAAATAATGGAAACTGTTGAAAAATGTTAAATGGGAAAGTTGTCAGCGTTACCCTTGCACCTGGTAGACCAGGTTCTCCTGTCCGGCCAGGGTCTCCTAAGGAGCCTTTTGGTCCTGATATACCTGATATTCCACGATCTCCTTGAGAACCCTATATCGGCAAGAACATGATACAAATGTCAATCAAATATCTTATATTAAACTCATCGAACACAAATAAAATAAAATGAAGTGTACCTTTGGTCCAGGCAGACCATCAGCACCAGGAAATCCTCGATTGCCTGGTGAACCCTATTAAGAGAAGATACAAGATATGACTTTTACCATAATATTTTTTTTAGAATGGTCATAACAGATACAGAACTAGCATATCTTCGGTTCTAGTTTTTATTACGTTACCAATACTCTTCACATTTTCACAACTTAATATTTGAGTTTTAAATCAGAGCGACCGTTTTCTGTAGTGGGTAAGGCGAGCCCTTTATTTTACGGCAACAAGTCCCAAAAATGTCAAAATTATGGCTCTAAGCATCATGATGACTCACCCGCTCGCCAAAAGGACCTGGGGGGCCCACAGTTCCAGGGTCCCCACGAGTTCCTCTTTTCCCTTCTTCACCCTGAGGTCCAAGAATTCCCTGCGATCCTGGAGGACCCTAGAAATAGGATACATGAGTGAAATAAACAACCGCCGGTAGGAACATTACATGTTCTCACTCGTGCAAGAAATTTTATCTTACAAGTTCTCCTTTGGGTCCAGCCTCTCCCTTAAATCCTGGTACACCAACATCTCCCTTTACCAAAACAAAAGCTGTCACCGGCAACATTTGCTAAAATCCAAAGCAAACCTAGAGAGCCGGCATACCAATTGTCCTTTGATACCGGGTTGCCCAGTGCTTCCCTGAGGTCCTGGGGGGCCGGCAGGTCCAAGATGGCCACCTGGACCTTGTGGACCAAGGTTTCCCTGTCACAATTTAGCTTTGTAATCAAAGTGTAACCATTGGTCAACAAGATTTCTTTAGAAAAGAGTTGTTTTGCATACCACTGGTCCTTTGGCTCCTACGCCACCATCTGTCCCCAAGGGTCCCTTTTTGGGAGAGCAATGTATCATTTTACAACGGAATAGCGGCAAAATATGTTGTATGATGTGATTAATGTTTAAAATACAGTAATAATTACCCTTAGGCCAACTGGTCCGGATCTACCCAAATGTCCCGTCTCTCCTCGTTGTCCCTGAGGACCCTCGGGACCACGGACACCAGTGGGGCCAGGTTGTCCCTGTGATGCAGAAGTAAAGATGTAATTCAAGTGGGGAAAGCCAATCAGGTGCGTAGAAATGGAAAGGAGTTTGCAAATGTAACTTCTTTGTAAAGCATTATTAGAATCTCCTTGACTATTGAATTTCGAAGAATCTTTGATTATACTTGCCTTCATGCCAGGTGACCCCGGATATCCGGGAGGGCCACTGAGACCAAGGGGACCCTGGAGACCAATACAATTAATGATTTAATGTGATATTTTGGGCACTGTGAACATGCTAATGATAAAAATCACAATATTACAGTTCTATTGTGATCAACTACATATGCAGAAATATCAATGTACAATAATTTATATATATATATATATATATATATATATATATATATATATATATATATATATATATATATATATATATATATATACAGTTTGACTGCTTTTGTAAAATTGAAATAGTGACTCACCAATGGCCCTGGTTTTCCAAGATTGCCAGGCGTACCACGCTTACCCTAAAAAAAAACATGTCTTCGAATCATATTATTTCACGGCCTCCAACTTTTTAAAGTTATCATGACATTAAAACATTTCATCGCAAGATTTTGAGCCATACCGCTGCACCACTGGGTCCAGAGCGTCCCCTTTCCCCCGGCATCCCAGCAGGACCCTACGAACAAAGAATGTGATGAGTTACAGCAGTCCTCCAAACCAGGATGTGAAGGTCAGCCAGAAAGTTACTCGCATAAAATGTAAAACTAAGAATATCACTGCAACTTTTGCTTAGAAAAACACAAATTGCCCAATCTATTGTCAGAAAAAGTGTGACTAGCGCCAGAAGAGATGATGATTACCATAGGTCCAATTCCTCCCATTTGACCAGGTGGGCCTGTAGCACCCTGATGAAAAATGACAAAAACATTTATTTAAGGCTCCCTGCTACTTTTTGATAAAGTCTATAAAATAAACCCAATATTTTACCTTGGATCCAACAGCTCCGTGTTCACCCTTTTGCCCGAGTAGTCCCCCATGCCCCTACAAAAATGAAACATAGCGTTACCATATGAACTTGTGGTTAGATATGTTAACAGGTTTTGCAAGCCCATCCACTTACTCGATGACCTTTCATTCCAGGAGGTCCGGGTGTTCCCGGAAATCCTCTTGCTCCCTGTAATACCAGTCGTGGTTCTCCGTTATAGATCGACGTTACGCTCGAAGAATCCGTGAAATGCAGATGAACGAAACAGGAAAAGTGATCTTACTTGCGATCCCGGGAATCCAGCCTCTCCAGCATTTCCCGACTTTCCCGGTTCACCCTACGGGAGGACGGATAATTAAGCATTGCCTGACAACACAATCATTTTCAGAGGACCCGGTTTACGCACATCTTCTCCTGCTTTCCCTGCAGGGCCCTCGGGTCCTCTTTGCCCAGGCGGACCCTGAGGAAGAAAAAAACACAGTTCCCTTCTTAACATCTCTATCATCCTCTCTCATACAAGTCACTTTCATTTTGACTGTATGTCATTTATATATCCTTTTTTGTGCCTATTTATTATGTGTGCACTTTAAATCTCATTGTATTTGTTTCATGTCAATACAAGCGTTCAATTCAAGTCAATTCAAAATATAAAAGGATGCTTGCCATACCATATGCCCTGGCTCGCCAACTTCTCCAGGAGGTCCTTGTGTTCCAGATTGACCCTTTCACATGGAGAAAAAAAAAATTAAAGCTGCAAGCACTTTTTCCGAGAAAAAGCTGGAAAGGATCACTAAATGCGGACACCATTTATATCATTTTATATCGGACACACTACTAGCATTTGGTCGTGATTGTGAAGTAGGTGCTTGGAAAAGGAAAAGATCAGCAACTTTACCCGAATGGCAAATGGCTCATCCGGCGTTGAATGCTAAGCATTTGAGACTATGGACTTGTGTCATGTGTTCTGTCTTGATAAATATATCCAGCAAACGTTGGTCCAAAATTGGTCTCGTGAAAATATTTTCGCGCTAAAGACTGCGGTCTTAAATACAGATAAATAGACTACAGAAAGTTGGTCGTTATTAGGGACTTACAGGGGAACCAGTTGGCCCAGGTGGTCCTCTTGCTCCAGATTCACCCTAAAGCAAACAATCCAAAAACCATGGAATGAAAACATAAAAGGGTTGTCGTGTATAAACAACAGACCCATTGTTGGGGAGAAAACACAAAAAAAGCTTTTAATTTTTCAACAAGCCTCAATGTTGTGTTGACCTCTTACCCTTGTGCCACTTAACATGCTCTGGGGGGCATTTTTCCCTGCCAGCACTCCAGCCATCTGCGAGCCGAGACCCTGCATTGGAATGGCATGGTTAACAGAGGAACTTGACTTTGTTTTCAACATTGAATTGTTAAAGGATACAAGAAAATGACTCTAAAATGATTCTCCGTTTTGGTTAACGTTGGATAAAACCTTGGGTAGTGCTTACGACTTACTCCTGGGTGAGTTGGGTGTCCTGGAGGTCCAGGTTCACCAGGCTGACCTGGAATTCCTGGCTCTCCATCAAAACCTGGAGAACCTCGCAGCCCCTAAAAAAGACAAATAAACCTTTTGTTCTCAAACTTTTAAGATCTCTTAAATTGTAGTATTAGTGTCTGTGATGGCAACCAGAATGTTCCCTAACTTCTGCCACTTACGGGCCTTCCTTTGTTTCCTCTGTGTCCTCTGTCTCCTGGGAAACCGGGTGGTCCCTATAAACGATGTAAAGCGGATCATACAGTGTGATCAAACAACCCAAATTGTAGGCAAAATAAAATGTTAATCTGGAACTTTTGGCCAAGAATATGGATGAAGAAAGGTGCTCACCATAGGTCCAGGACGACCGGGAATTCCAGTCACCTGCAAATACATTTAGTTCCATCAAATGTATTGGTTTTTGGCCTACTGATTCGGAACGTTGATCAAATAATATACTCACAAGTGGGACATCACCAGGCTCTCCTTTCTCGCCCTGGATTTACAAATAAAAGACGTTAAATCTATCCGACCATGAAGTACTAAAACTAGTATAAATAATATTGCCTACCTGGTAAATCCTGCCCCCACCTACAAAAAAATCAATAGTTTTCCATAAATGCATTGATCAAATACACATGACAAAAATGACATTTAAGAGTTCACTTCTATGTGACTTTTTTTGTACCATTAAGTAACAACCCAAGCAAAAATGAATTTTCGTCCAGATGTAATACTTGGACATATTTCCTAGCCATCAGTTGTAAAAATTTAAATAGGTCTTGTGCGCCATTTCATGCAAGAAATGTGCTTAACGTGCTTGACTTGAATTTGTTTTTGATGATGATTTCCCAGAGGAATGGGATTGCTTACCATAAGTGTCCCCGCCGCCGCCGCCACCGCCACCGGAGGTTCCGCTCTGACAAATAGGGCAGCACTCTCCTTCGGGGATGAACATCTTCTCGCAGTGGGTCAGCTCTTCGCACTGGATGCTGTCGCAGAGGACCTGGCCGTTGTCGCAGACGCAAAGTCGGCACGGCTCCGGCTTCCAGATGTCCTTGTTCGGGTAGATTTGACCATCTGCTTTGCAGCTGCCATCGTCTCCTGCGAAAACACAGGTTTTATCAAAAACTGTCTCAAACATCTGAAAAAAGTCTGAAACACTTATCCTCACTAAAGGTGATTCTCATGTTGAGTTGTTCTTTTTGAATTAGTACCATCGTGCATCTTTATTGATTCATTTTTTGGCATCTTCTTACCTTAATAGAGAATAAAATGCACAATTTCCGCAAGGTAGTTTAATGCTACGAAATCAGGAACAAGAGCAAAAAAAAAGTTCTGGAAAATATGATGCTTTGTCAGACATGACACAATTTCCTTGTGGGCCTTCATCTTTGAACTGAATTAATCGGAGAAGACTAAAACCTGCTGAAGCGTTTAGGAATTCACAAATAAAACAGGAAAAGAAAACATTTATTTTTCCAATTGAAATCAATATGAATGCAATTGCACGCACCATTTCTCAAAGTAAAACAAGTTTGTGCTGACAGTGTAAAATTACACACACTATTTGGGTAAGTCAGCAGCAACAGTGAAAAATATGAGTAAATCATTTTTTTTTGACTGAGTACAAAATATGTTAGAAAACCTTGTCACTATTGATTTTTTTTCCACCTAAACAGCAGAGGGCAGCAGGTAAAACAATGCAAAATATAAGCCGTAGCTTGTTCGAATTCGCAAAGAAACAAACCATTACCAAAGTCATATCCGTTGAAATAAGTCTTAGAGGAATAAATCAACGCTAAAATGAATATAAAATAGAATACGACGTTTCAAATCCAAGAAATTGCAGGAGCAAACAAACCCTCTGCGGTCCAAAACTTCCAATACTCTGACTAGATACTATAAGGCAGGTCAAATTGACCCAACAACAAAAAATAACGCTGTGGAAAAATAAGTATAATTAAAAAGAAATGTACTAGAATAGACTTAATGGGATTTTGAGTTAAATTTTCCAAGTACATTATTGCATGATTACTATAGAACAGGATTGTCCAAACTATTCTACAAAGTCCGTTTACATGACGTAGTATTTGAGACCTTCACCCACGACCGGTTTGGACACCTAAGTTGTCGGATGTTTGCCTCTAATTACGTTCCGAGGTTCAAAGTGCAGGAAAGGTCACCGAGGAATGCGGAAATCCCTCTTAAAACAAGTCACATTTTCTCTCTCAATTCCCTTAAATTTGTTGTTAATATACAGTACATTCCCACCGATGTTTACCTTATTTAAAGAATGTAAAAAAAAAACAACCACAACCAAAACATAACCAAACAAACAAAAATATTTCTCCTGAAGTCGGTATGAAACCCTCATAAACGCTTCCCTTGCAATCTCATTAAAACTCATGGACGAGATGTCTAACCACAACGCGTTTTTCCCGTCGACTTTGTCAGATATTCTGAGTATTCCAGAACATTTGCGACTTCATGGAATATCCGCGTGGTTTTCGGTGGGGTCTCAGAATGAAAAGTCTGGACTATTGAGACGTTGGCTCTCCCCCCTCGGAGCGTCCCGCACTTTTCCGTAAACGTATAAAGCCGGCTTACTAATGACAAAGAAGAAAAGCCATCCTCCTTCCTATGTGTCAGCATGATGTGTATTTTCCAGCAGGCACTCAGTCAGTTCACAGAGAAGCCATTTTTTCTTCTCCGGGACGGTTGAACAAAACAGGCGTTTGCAGCATTTCGACGTGACGGAGCTATTATTTACGCCCAGAAAATGAAGAGGTCAAAACCTTTGTGAAGAAGAAAACGATTTTTTTTGAAAAAACTAGGATATAGTACAGTACGCACATGAGTAAAGGCCTTTTTCATTTTTAGTGCCTGACTATGAAATTCTGCAAAACACAGAATCTTTGTTAAATGATGGAAAAGAGGATGTCATAGACAGCAAACCATTTTTTTTAAATAATCCGCCTGCCATGCGTCAGGTTGATTCTTTTGATCATTTTAAGGAAAAGTGGATTGAAATTAATTCTATTAGTGAATTAAACATGGTGTCCAAATTTTAATCTCAGAGGGCCGCTAACTAATTTTAAAAAAATTTAAAGTTGAAATCCTGCTTTTATTTGTTAAATAGACTATCGGAATCAGGTTAAAATGACATTGACGACAATTGACGTCCAATCCATTTTGCCTGGAAGTGACCGTTCCATTGCGAATGTGATTGGACGTCCATCGCCGTCAATGCTTGACCAATTCTGTGTCAACTGATGAAAATAGTCGGAGCGGTTGTTTTTTTTTCCTTCTAACTTTCCTAAGAGTAAGTGAGTTTTTGATTGGTCACGGACCCCGATGCTCAAATGGAAAGACAAACAAAACCGTGCAACAAAAGGCACCTAAAAAAAAAATCAGTCCACGGATTGTCTCCGTTGCAACTTGGTTGCGGCCAGACAAACTTTCCCTGACAAATCCCGGTGGAAAATGTGGAGAACACAGCGTGATTCCGATGACTTACAGCCGCTTCCTGCTTTTAAAAACCTTGGGTGTCACCACCACGCGTAAATCTTTCCTTTCACGGGGACCAGAACGCTTCGCGAAGGCCTTCATTCCAGACTAAGCCTCAGATCCACCAACGGTCAAAACTAGATCGGAGCCAATTGTTGGTGCATTGTCTTAAAGTCAATTTTTTTAAAATCTCCTATTTGTTTAGGTACGTAATGCCGCTTGGATTTGCTGAATTACCGTTTGTGGATGAGGCTTAAAAGCTACGGGATGACTTGAGTTAGAACACGCGCTTCTCCTCAGCTTTTCCAAACAAAAGCTCAGGAAAGTTGGAATGATGGACTGCTTGCACGTCCAACCTTCTCCAAAATATCAAATTCTTATGAAATCTCTAAATATAGTTGGCCTCTATCTGCTTGCTTGCGCAGAAACTTGACAAGATTTGCAAAATGCACCAAAAATATCGAAAACTTTGTTACTTAAAGAAAGCCTGGTCCAAAAAAAAACTTCAATATTCTCCATCATATCTTTTTCATCCTTGTTTCAGTTAAAAATATCTATTTGTATGGCATCACTTGCACACAAAAATGGATTAAAATGTAACAAATGACTCACGAGGAGAGCAATATGGACAGAAGAGTAATGTTTATCAACTGTTGGTGTTAATTTCATAATTTTGGGGGATATTACAACCAATATGGCAGCTATTTGTCACCATGTTACACTTAGCTTCAGTTAACCTAGTGTTTGATTTTGTTTTAATTAGATAGTAGTTATGTTGGTTATTAAACATACACATTGTAGATGAAAAATGGGTGTGTTTATGACGCAAGAAAAATAAATTTTGGTCAGTATCACATACAAAAAATATAACAATGCCACACTTGAAATGTCTAACAAAGTAAAAATATGAATGTACTATGTTTCACTTTGACTCCCAACAACCAGAAGAAACCATTTTCTTTGCAAAAATCTGCATTTTACTTCTTTATTCAAATCCTCACCCCCCCAAAAATCTCCTTTTCCCTGTCAAAACACATAACAGGCCTTTTTTGGGTAACCTTTTCATCCCCTTTTCATTCCTTCTTTTATTTTCCATAAGGATGTATTTCACCGCTCATTTTCACTGGCTGTTTCTGTCTCCATTTTGTTATTCTTACAGTATAGCGCTGAGAAAGAAATGCAGCTGCTGGGATTTGCTGCTACGCAGTGCGTCCAATGTACCCCGGCCTCACCCCCAGGCCAGGAATGTTCTCTACGAGGACTAATCGTCTGGAAGTATGGGATTTAGAGCACATTTGCATGCTGCATTTTCAATTTCAAAAGTATTTCTTCAACAAAACTCCATATTGACTGAAAAACACACCGTATTATCCGGACTATAAGTCGCACAGGGCTTAGAATACTCAATGAAGAGGAAATAAAACAAGATATGAGCCCCATTGTAGTATAAATTGTATTTTTGGGAGGGCAATTTCTTACTTGATCAGAAACCAAGAACAAAGGTATTTAAAGTAACAATAGTAAAATGGAGAACAGCCTAGATTTATTACGTTCTCCACTTGATGCTTAGCATAGCTTGCATTTTTTTAGTCAATGTAAATGATTATAGATGATGGCACTTAGACTAGGAAACACTTTTGTGCTTTCAGATGTGTGATTAATTTGTTCACCTACAACTCATAACGCGCATACATGAATATGTCCTTTATTAAATAAATCAAATTGGTAGAATCTACTATTTTAAATCATTTCCAGCCAAAGAAATGGCAATGTCATTAATCTATTCCACACTATTGTGAAAAAAAATCAATTTATAATTAGTTGACATTTTTACTTCAATTCACTGTACATCGAGCTCCTCCTTTTTTCACTGAACATCGAGTTCCTCCTTTTAGCCACATGGCGGCAGTATAATTCCCGCATAGGGGCTTCTAAAACAAGGAGTTTCACAACCGAATCAGCAAAATGTGTCATTATTTTGAAAATAAAATATATTCAATCGTGATAACTGTCATTTTGTCTGTCCTCGTGTTGCGGCACCGTTTGTGTTTAAATATTTTTTATTAGTTTTTCATTATTAGTACCATTAGTAAGCTGTAATCTATCTAACTGGGGCTTGGGTACTTTTGAGACACACTTCTTGTGAGGAAAAAAAATAAAAATACAGAGTATACGTCCTGAAAATGAATAAATATGCATTTTTAAAGGTTTCCTTGCAAGTCCGTTTTAGTTCTAATAGATTCTGCCGCCTACAATTTGGTATGCAGCAGTGTTTGAATTCATCCAATGAAGTCATGGCGTGTACGACGCTTAGGAATCATCATCCACACACATTCCCAAAGGTCATTGGTCCGACACAATGTGAGAGCCCATTGTTCGGGAACATTAACTCGGACAGCGTAGACATGCATCGTGGTCAAATAATGCGCCCCTTCTTTTTAATAAAGAGCATCTTCACACCAAAATGTATTCTGACATTCCGGGGTACAATCCAAAAGATATTTATGTATGCGGAACATTCTTTTTGGATTCACGCAAAGGTTAGCTTCATCATTTTGGTCGGTGACATTTCAAGAAATGATATATTGCTTCATATGCTTACAATGAATCTTATAATCAAAACTCAATGAAAATCTGCACTTTGCACGGATGTCAGCCTGGGTATACATTATGTTGTAGGTTGTGTTGTTTTTGTGTTTGGTTTTATTCTGCAGGTGCCTGGAGCTGTGGCAACACAGCTGTGACGACTTCCCACTCATCTCTCCTCCAATCAAGGTCCACATCCTGCCCTTATTTAAACCTTCCTATTTTGCAGTTCTGGGCTCGACTGTATGGCATGCAGGTGCTAAGGCAGTGGGGTCCTTACTTGCTTTAAAAGGCACTAATTGTCTAAAGTTAAGTAAGTTTTGTGTGCCCCAGCTTCACCTGATTTGTGAGTACGATATTCATTGTTATTTTGAGTACTGATGTTGATAAAGTTAATTATTTGAACAACCGAACAAATAAAATTGCTAACCTACAAACGAATCCAAGAAGTAAACCCTCAACTATTAATAAATGCACTTCCGAATGAACAAACTTACTGATTTATGATTGTCCTACCAAACATGCTTTCGCCAAATGAATATGAATAATATTCCTTAAAAAATATAGTGTTGAAAATTTTGACATCACGGTAAAGCAAAAAGGGGCATTGTTTATTGTATTATATTAAAACTAGAATTAAAGTATGTTGATGCTTTCAGGCAGTGGGAATGGTATGCCATCTCCCACTTGTGGTAGACGATAGAATTACAGCCTGTGGGCAGTTCAGTTGTATTTAACTTTTAGTGTTTAATTCGGTGTCATTAGGACTTTTTGGGATGAACCACAAAACACGGTAATATTGGCTCAGTCTGCATTCAAATATTTCCATTTCAAAAATGATCTCTCCTGCCATTACACAGCAGACATCTATCTATGTTTTAGAATTGGACAGTCGTCATGCCAATAACCTTGCAAAGATGTCAGTCCGAAACGGGGGAATCCTCCTTCTGAAAGTCATCCCAACGACTTTTACACATGTTGCCGCGGCGTACGCGAACATCTGTAATATTACGTTACGAGTAAGACAAAAAGGCAACTTCTGTAAACTGTAACTTTTTATCGATTCCGTCGTGAAATATGAAACTGCAACGTGTGGCCCAATTCAATTTACCCATCTGATTCAGCTTGGGATCTTTGTTGCAAAAAATACGCAGATTGCGAGAAGAGTAGAAGTTTATTTCCGTCCCTTGCCAGCCTGCACGTTGAAATGGTCTTATTTACAATAACTAGTTTTATTTAACCTTTATTTCACCAGATAAAACCCATTGAGACCAGAATCTGCCCTAGCCAGTCCAGCATGCAGTTTTTGGATTAGACTCAGAAGCCAGACAAAACCCACGCAACCTTAGGAAGAACATGCAAACTCCATATAGGACGACCCACCTGGATTCGAACCCAAAACCCCAGAACTGCGAGGCCGACGCGTTCACCACTCATCCACCGTGCCACCAAACTGGCGGTTTAATGGAGCAAATCGCAATTGTTGACGTTTTCATTTTGGATTGTACACCAATAAATATATGATTTTACGGTTTAACCTCTTTCGCCATATCCAAACGGAAGCAAAACCCACGGACCGCACGCACGGCAAACCCTCAGCGGCCACCAACAGGCGTGACGGGGGATCGTTCTCGTCGGCGGCGGCAAACGCAACCTCGCTACAACGTAAAATTTTGGTCGAGCCCAACCTGCAATTATGGCCTTCACTCACTATTTTGCGGCGTTTAGCAAAGTGAGCATGACGTTTTCGGGGACTAACAGTGGATATTATCGCACTTGTAACAAGTACCTTCGGCGTTTCAACGTTTACGTAGAGATTATTTGGAATAACATTTCCAAAAAGACATCTTCCAAGGCTTTATTTCCCACAAAAAAAGAATTATAGCGGTGAAAAAGAAGTGTCGTCTTTTTGCTAAATCATTAAAGGCTTCCTCGGGTGGAGCTTTACGTCTTGTGAAATTGAAAGGTTAAACGCAATTAGAGTGGCGTTTGAAATCATCACCCGGGGTGATGGAGAACACGCGCCGGGGGAGTGCAGGATTACAGATGAAGCCGTGGAGGATCAACTCCAGAGGGGTAAAGTCCTCCAGGTGACCTGGGCAACCAGAGCCAGCTGGAAAAACAACCGTTATGAGGGCAAACGTCTGGCTTTTAAATACACTGATGCACCTTTTCGATCAAATCAAAATGAAAAAAAAATGACGAGAGTTTTAGATCACATTTGTGATCGGCAAATTCACGGTTGTTACCTTTTAAGTAAAAAAAATACTAATTTTGTCTACATCATAGATTTGATGCCATAATTTGTGTGTTATTGCATCGTTTTATTGCTAATTTGTCCCACAATTTTGCATTTTCACAGCCATGTTCTCTGCAATTTGCTTTTTTTTTTTTAAATTAAGCCATGGGTAAATTAAAATATTTGGATGAACCTCCATGGACAATCTTTATAATATTGCAAATTGTCGGGGAAGCAAAAATGGAAACCAATTTGGCTCCAGCACCCCCCGCCACCCTTGTGAAGATGAGCAGTAATTAAAATGAATGAATGAATGTACCAATTTAGGGACAAAATAAATGAATGCAGCCTATTCATTTCATAAATCTTATGAAGCCCTTATCCATTTATTCATTCATTCATATTCCGTTCCGCTTATCCTCATCAGGTCCGCAGGGGTGCCAGAGCCAACTTTGGACAGTAGGCAGGCTACACTCTAAATTGGTTTCCAGCCACTTCTTCCATTTGATGAGGCGCAGCCATTATAGGCTTTACGGTTTTCACAAGATTACATGTGAAAATCTATGCAAGTCACATTACAGCTCATAACTTTGATGGGAAAAGTTAGAGCTTAACTTTAAAATGTCAATCGGTGAAAGTGTTCAAGTGACAACGGTGCGGTTCTGTGTTAGCATAAAAAACAAATGCTAAACGTGACTGAATTACAGACTATTGCTTGAGACCTTTTCTAAAACTGAAGCATCCATTGTATGTCACATCCTCTAAAACAGGGTTTAGTTAAAAACAAAGAGCCAAAAATAGTAGCGTCAAAGACCCACACTTTACGTCAAAAGCAGCATTAAAAAAATCCAACCTGCCAAATCATTTTTTAAACCTAATTCATGATTTGTTTGACAAATTGGAGTGTGTTTTAAGAGAGAATAAAATTTTGCGAAACATCAACTGAGGCAAAGAGCCTCGGTCTATACAAAATATGATAGGTATTCATGTAGGCCGGGAGCCGCATGCGGCTCGAGAGCCACGCATCTGCCACCCCCGCTCTAAAATGTACAGGATGCGCAACATGGCACCAGCACGCCCGTCACCCCCGAGCTGAAATCCTCCCGTCCAAGCGCTCTTTCCGCCTATCTCGACATTCTGTAATATTTTCCAAATAGGGCCAACGAACGCCATGACTTTTCACATCTGGAAAGCATCCCCCCTTTCCTCCCCCTCCATTTGCTGACGCCAATCATTTCATTTCTAAGGTCGTTCCCACCAAAGCGTCGTCCTGACGTCCTAACGCTGGTCGCTCACGTGTAGCCGAGCGACCGTTCGCGCATTAGGTAACGAGTGGAACATCATCCCTTTGAAAGGGAGACTTTAACGTGAACCTTTGCAACGAGACCCCCTTAACGGGGGAAGGAAAAGAAGTGTGTCATGGAGTCATAGCTGAAAAATGCAGCATGTGGTTTTAATCGAGGACGTCTGCGGACTTGCTTGAGTTCTCCCGTTTGGACGGAATTGCGGCTGAAAAACAGCCCGTTGGTTACGGCGTCGCCGATGTGGCGAAAACGAATGGAAACTATTTGGAGATCTCAGTCAGCTCGTGTAGATTTGGAAAAAGCAAATTTGGGTTTTCAGACCCTTTCATTTGGTTGAAAAGGATTTTTATTGAGATGGCTTTCAAAAGCAATTGATTTTAGGCCTTGCCAAAGAAGGCTTTTCCCTAAGATTTCTTCTTTATTACACTTGATTAGTATAAAACCACTACCGATTGTGTAAAGATAATATACAAATGTTTTGACTTGGTTTCAACCTATGAAGAATCCCAGTTGTCCTTAACGTTGATCCCTACTTAGTTGACATTTTATCAATAAAACGTCCACATCTTTCAAGCGCCATCTTCACATGCGCTTGTATTAGTGGTATCTGTTGTCATTTTTTACCCAAATCCAGTCTCATGAGATATTTACTCAACTTTAAAGATCAGCCAGTTCTCACAAGTGTTGTCCTTGATTCCTAAATATGCGAACTTCATACAGCCATCCCTTTCAACCATTTAAGCAATTGATTATTTTGCCCTTTTTATTGTATGGAAATTGAGAAAGAACGTTCCACATACTGTCAGTTTCCAAATCAAACTTGCATTTGTGAAAAATGGCTGCTAAATATAATGAACAAATACTCTGGCCCCTTCAAAACAGATCAGAACTCAAGTGAATTTGATTTCCTTTTTGATTCCAAGGCACGAAGAACCCAACATTTTGGAGAACGCTTGATCTATGCCATTTCCTCCAATGAGTCTCAATTGGGACTAAATCCCCCCCCCCCCCCCCCATCCCCTCAATTCGGTCACGTGTGCACAAATCATCCACACATGTGCCAACATATGACTTCCATCCAGCGCTAAGCATGGTGTGAGCCTTCAAAGCATCTTTCTCAAATCCCAACAGGTTCCTTCCTCACAAATCTTTCCAGTAGACTCGTTGCCCTCCAAGCCACTTTTTTGCTGACATTTCTGTCAAAAAAAAGTACATTTGGAAAGACCACATGTCAGCTTGCAGCTATGCGGCAACCAACCGCATCACACTTTTCCATCGCAAAAGTCCCACCGCGTTTAGTCATGATTTCTTCACTGCATATTTAATGTATTGGGCCCGTTTCCATCTAAAATGAAGTAGCCACACTACAAAGAAGCAGCAAAAGAGTATTCTCTGAATTCAGAAAGGTGAAACAAAGAAGACAAGTGACATTTTAACAGTTTTGGCAGCAAACCGAGGACTTCAAAGTCCTGGTGAACAAGTCAGGACAGAAACGGGTTAAAAAATAAATAAATAAAAGAAAGCAACCACACAGGCTGGCTATAATTCACTCTAATGTTCTTTCTGAACATTTTAACTCTGAAAACTGTCAAGATATTCAAATATTCCATGTATATGTCCATTAAATTAGTAAAAACTGTCATTTCTGGACCTCATCTTTGACAATGAAATATCTCTTCTTTGGCAAATATATAACGAAATGTCTTTAATTGTTTCACCATTATCTTGGCACGGGTCAAATTGACCTAGAAGCATTACCACCACAAAAATTCAAATTCCCGACATTTCGATTTATAGCCTTATAACACAAGGGGGCGCTTTCCTTTACATCCCTAACCAAATTCAAACAAACTTCATATACTTATTTAACCCGTGTAAACATAACATCAAGTCTCATTAACCCTGCGCAGAAGCCCTGTGTGCAAAAAAAATCAAGCCATGACATCATCAACGTGCGACAGCACATTTTCAGAGGAAGCGCAGGTCAACTAAAACAAGACCGCTCAGGTGTTCCACCTCCTCCAATTGGCAGCTGTAGACTTTAGCCGCCTCCCTCGGTCTTCACGGGCCTTCCCGTGAGTCTGAACTCCCCCCCCTTGCGTCCCTCCCTCCCCCGTCCACTCCCCTCCATCTTCAAGTCCCTTCACATCTGCCCCAAATTAACATAGCAGCGAGTCCATGTTCCCCCTCTCCGACGCCTGAGCAATGAAATTATCTTTGCAGATGTACAATGCGTCCCAACAGTGGGTGAGTTGCGGTAACGCATAATAAATCTTTCCAGTCACGGGAAACCGCCAAGGTACTTGTTTTACCTCCTTTGCACTTTTTTTTTAGTCAATGACATCACTGACAATCAATGAAATTGAACATCTCGAAAATTCACCCCTATTTTTTTCTCAAAATCATCACATGACCTCCATGCCTTTAAAACTACCATAAAAATCCCTTTTTTAAATGAAAACAAGCAGTCTACAGATCAACCAAACACGGCAATCGGGAGTTCAAATAATCCGCAAACAACGACGGGGGTGCCGGAGCTCACTTACCATCATCCTGGCATGTCACAATCAAAACCTGAGCGATGGAGAGCGCCAAAAAAAGGAAAGTCCTTAAATGCACAAAGTCCATCATGTCTAGAAGAAGGACATGAACGTCCCTGGTGAGGCAAAAAAGGGGGAAAGGGATTTTTTAAAAAAGGGAGGGGAAAAAGATTGGGTTATCAGTGCATGAATACCAAAGAGCGTCTTCTTACTTTTCTTGTAAGCAGCGAGCAGACCCAGCCCAGACTGCGTGCGTGCTTTTTTTTTCTGGGTGTACTTACAGCTTTAAATGAGAAGAATGCTGGCCAGCCTAATTTTCCTCCCCCTTTTGTCAGCCCTCTCCCATCCATCCCTCTCGCAGTGGTTGTGAAAACTACACCCATGTTCGCAACTTCAGGAACTAAGGCTACATTTGTACCCTTTTATTTCCTGGTCTTCAAATGCCCCATTGTAATTTTTTTTAAAATACCCATTTAAAGGCAACAAAACAATAGCTTACTAGTCTACCTACTCCATAAAAGTTTTAATTGACAAATAAATACCCTGAGAACAGTTTAAACGTTAATCAATAAAATACACAATTGACATACATGAATGTAATATGTAATATTTTGACGTTTTTTTGTCTGTGTTGAAGACCATTAAATATCAAACATATATTTTTGTCCTTTTATGAAACATATCAAAGCATTTCCTGCCCGAGAGAGTTCAACATTAATAAGGAAAAGTGGGTAAACTAAAATGAACATCCATTGTTTACCCACTTTCTAAAATGTATTGTATTTGCCCCTAAGGATGAAAGCAAAATCTAGTTTATGATTTTGTATCTAAAGGTACCAAGTTAAATAAATGGGTGCCATACATTAACATTTATGGCTTGCCCCGTCAATACGCAAAAGTATAAAGTTTACAACGCACGGTCTTGTCACAAACAATGTCAACTTTGGGTGCCGTCGGAAGGGAGCCGTAAACTTTAAACTGTTAAGGTTGCTGTGGGTGGTCACCATGGTAGGTGGTCAAGATGCAGGAATTCACAATGTAAATTTAGAATGGAGAGGTCTTGACATCATCTTCCAGAGACACAGACACCTAAGTGCAGGCCTCACATGACATGGTTGACTTTTAATGAATCATCTAAAATTCCCAGCGATATGCATTCAATAATCCATGGAACATTTGAGTGGCGAATGAGTTCAAATGTAAAAGTGTGTTTCCAGTGAGAGTCGCCATTCATTTTCAGACGAGTTGAGTCACGTCAATTGCGATCCGTCACCATGAGCACATTAGCAACTTTCCATTCATCTGTTCTTGAGCTGGAACTGTCCTGGAACTTTACCTTAGTTTTTCTTAATACGATCTTAATTAAAGATGTGAATGTGGAAGCTGAAATAAACGGCTTGAATTGGCATTGTAAAATTCCAAAGAAGGCAGCTGAAATTCAAAAAACAAATTCCCCAAAATTGGTATTTGATCAAAAACACAATCATATATAATTTAAGGTTTCATACCTATTTACAATACGAAGGACCCCTGAATATTCATATTCAATAACCCTAACCGTAACCCTATTCATACTAATAACTCAATTTTCACTTCTATATGTTTTTATGTTAATTGAGCCGTGTACACAATTGATTGTAATTTTGACAGCTGTTTGCAGCTCTACCAAAAGATTGTGTTAGTCAACGAGTGTTTGTCCCAAAAAACAGGGGTGGGCGTTCAAGACAGCTAATGAACATCACAGCTGTTTGTCTTGACAGCCCCTCCCACCAGGCTAAAGTAAGCCAATGGAGCGATCCTCTTACGACAATTCCTTTGCGAAACATTAGTTGTTTCCTCTGGAAAGAAATATTGAACAACTGCAAAGCCTGCCAGCAAGATCGTGTTCGCTGGGAGTTCTGCTCCAGTTTGTGGACATCATGTTACCGCTTATAAGGATTGTTTTACTCACTTTATCGTATCATACGACATCTGTCCTGTCCTGGCATGTCCTGACACTACTTTTCACTTCCTTATAGATGTAAACAATGGCACCACAATTGACATATTTAGATAATACAGCATCTGGTCATGCAATATTGAGTTCCAGGTGTCGTAGATGACATCTTTTATCGAAGCTAAAATCTATTTAACACCATTGTCCCTCACCGCTAGTTTATCTGAATTAAATTCCTGGCACACCTTAAACATTCTGATCCTAAAAATACTTTTTGCAATTGGTTTAGGTCAAAAATGGAGGGAATCTGCATCCATCGGCTTAAATTTTAGGGTGTCATCCTGGTTGATTGCCGTTATTGCATTCTGAGTTCAATGATCTATGCTATCGTCATTCCATCCATGCAACTTCTATTCTAGATTATTTCAATGCTCCCCTCCTTTTTCGGCCTTCCACTCAAGTTCCCAAAGATGTTTTGAAGCTAACCCGTTTTTGAACTTTATAAAATGCCCTGACCTTCCTTGAATGGAATGTAAAGTCAACGTTTGTGTCTGTCAGACAAGAACGAATGTATGGGAAATCAAGCCGAGAAATGACATACAGTATGCACACTGTTTTTCTTGGGTTGAAGCCTGTCATGCCTATGGATGGCAATTAAAAACGACTTGTTCCTGCAAAGAACAACGCAAATTGCACATTTTTGGTCTCTGAAAGGCGATGCCTATGACCAGGAAAATCCGGAGAGTCAGAAACAAGCATGATGGAACTGGATATATTTTAATTAGCAAATTGTCTGGTCCAAATATAGATCCAATCCAGAGGAAATCCTCACAAAAAAAGGGTAATACGCTATTTGCTAAATGCGCTCGGGGCTAGTCTGCTTTATTTAGACAAGTTGTAAACAATTGCCTTTTCCCGTCAAGGTTGCTGGAGTTAGAAGGATATTCGATCAAACCATCTATTACCGTTTTTCCCTTTTGCTTTTAAACCGGTCAATGCCAAAATTCGGGTCAAGTAAAAGTCATACTTTGATGTTCTGGAAAACTTTGAGAGAATGTAAGCTGTAACTTCCTCGTGGAAAACTTCTCAGATGTCGTGATATCATTCTCCGTCTTGAACAATCTTGACTTTTTGTGTTTGTTGCAACTCTTGGCTTTTGACTGCCATTTTTAAACACGCCGTTTCTCTTTCTCATCTGCTCAAGTCATCTTTCTCCCGCCCCCATCTTCCTCCCAAACAAGAACACATCGGAGACCCATAAATATAATGACAATCACAAAATGGAACTGTGTAAATAGAGAAATGACTTAATGGAAAGTAATGTTTGCTTGCTTTCTTTTTGCTTGCTTGGCATCAAAGATGAATGAAAAATAAAATATTAACATTTGACTTCAAGCTAAATCATTGCAGTAAAATGCATGCTTTGAAGGGTTTAAGTCTGGGTACACTTGACCCTCCCATTTATCATCCTGATAAACTTTTATTGGTTTTGGTCTGATGACGTATCTCCCAATCAATTTGAATTCCTAACAAAATGTTTCCCATAAGAGGAGTCTTGCGGGACAAATGAAAAAGCGTAAACGCTAGCGTCATCCTTCATAAGCTCCGCCCAGGAGCAGCGAACCACTTCGTACGGAACGGATCAACGCCAAGAAGTGTTCCATTTTTATTTTCAACGCAGACTTTGTCGAATAGGATGCTCTTAGGGAGCGAGCAGACGCTAATGGTTTTACGAAACACGTCGACATTTATGTCTGGCTTTACACGGTAGAAAGGAAATGATTTGCACCTAGTGGAAACTCTGAGGAGGACCCGGCCCACATAGCATGAGTCATTGGCCTGCAATCTTCGGAAGGGGGGGGATGGGAGTCTTGCCTTGGTGTGCTGGACTTGTTTACTTTTCAGACAGAGGAGTTGTGAGGCACAAGAAGGGGGTGAAGGATGGCTGAAAAGTAAAATAACAAAAAAAAAAGGCTACACGTGACGATGTCACAGTTAAGAGGATTTTGTAGAACCAGTAAAGTTTGAAGGTTTAAGTACGACTGGGCTACGTAACTGAGCAACCAATCCATCAATCGTGTGCAATTACCATTGGAAAGATATTTGTGATGTATTCGTTTGTGAAACCGAAATCTTTTGAGCTCTTAAGCTGCGACAGTGTTTCTTGATCGTCACTAAAACCAAATCCAAAATCGGAATGATAGCAGCTTTCTTCTCCGTTTCCCTGAAATAGATTTTCCTCACGGGTCTGGAACTTGTCCACAGTTCACTTTTTAAAAGGAAGGAACTATTCCAAGATGTCGTTTCTGATGATCTTCCTCCACTTACTGTCTTCGGGATTCTAGTTAATGAAGACAGTCTCAGCCTTGAGGTGTAGTTGGAGAATCTTTTCCACGCTTAAGGCCTTGCCGCTGATGAGTTTTCTGGCAACTTTAGGGACCTCAGCCTTGGAAATGTCTCGCTGAGGATTCATTGCCGTATCGTATCATATTTTAGATCATCGCACTTTCGGTCACATGCCCTGACAAGTCGGTTTTTCATTGGTTAATACCGCAACATTCTTCAACGATTCATAAAATTGACTTGCTTTGGAATGATAGAAAAGACCACTTAAAGCTTGTGTCAAAGTGGCGGCCCGGGGGCCAAATCTGGCCCGCCGCATCATTTTGTATGGCCCGGGAAAGTAAATCATGAGTGCCGACTTTCTGTTTTAGGATCAAATTCAAATGAAGAGTATAGATGTATATTAAATTTCCTGATTTTCCCCTTTTAAATCAATAATTGTCATTTTTCAATCCATTTTTTCTGTGTTTTTAGTTCAAACAATCATTTTGTAAAATCTAAAAATATATATAAAAAAAAGTTAAAATAAACATTGTTTTAGATCTATAAAAAACTGAATATTCAGGGCTTTTAATCCAGTTCTTTTAATCCATTGATTACAAAAATTCTAAATATATCTAAAATGGTCCGACCCACGTGAAATCAAGTTGACGTTAAAGCGGCCCGCGAACCAACCCGAGTCTGACACCCCTGACTTAAAAGATAAACAAAAATAAATACATTTTCATTCTTGCTTTGCTCAGTTGGTCGTCGTGTCAGACCAGGTTTTTAAGAAGTTTGTGTTTTGCACCAATGAGCGGCTTTCTTTACATGCCCTTTAATAGAGACTGTTTCGCAAATGTTGTTTTTTGTTCCATTCTTTATGAGTGGGAGCGGTTTGTCAAATTCTGTTTGGATAACGGCACATTTTGATCATCTCGTAAAGGGCGAATTCCTCAAGTATGCCTTAAAGAAAATCCTCAATTCTGAATAGCCTGCTTTCAAGGAACCGATTAGAAAAATGACAAGACGTAAACATCTCAACCAGCTTCACCAAACATCAGCTTTCGCAAATTTAAGCGAAATCCGTCCAATATCTTTGCTGCAACAAGACACTTTGAGTTGAATATGGCAAACTAGCAAATGCAGAACTCATCCAAGAACTCCTAACCACACGCTTGGAAGCATTTGTGCATACGGAGGCAGAAAAAGTCCAGGCCTCGTGGAGCTTTGCTAATGACGCCGTCTCCTCTTACAATGTATCGCGGATGAGGTACGCTCAAGTCTGTCTTTTCTCCTGATGCAAATACTGCATGTGGATTTTAGTCTTTAACAGCCCAAGACCATGCATCTATTCAAACAACCCAACATTGGAGTCCTCCGGGGTTGTCACGTTTTTATAGGTCGGACGCTCACGTTCCGACTTTCCACAGCCAAAGATGGGTGGGGGCGGGATTATGACCATTATATTCCAGTCGCCTGTGCAGATGGGCAGACTACCCCATCGTGTCTGGTTGAGGGTAGGGGAGCCAATAGGAAGGCTTCTTCCAGCCCGAACAGGAATGTGTAATTCATCACTCTACGAGGTCTATCTGCCAAAATAAGGAAAGATGTATATTTCTCCAAGGAAAGACTTTTTGAAACCTGTGAAGGGGCGTGGCTCAATGCAATTAAAAAAAAAAAAAAGTAGCCCCTATACAAAAAAAATTGTTTTCTCATTAGCCGAGTCCAAATAAGATGAAACTTGAATGCTTTTAAATTGAATGCTAAATCATCTGGACAGTAATCCCTTGAGATACGAGTGTAATGACTCAAGTTCGTATCTCAAATCAATGTTTTCCCATATAAAATAACTAAATACAAATTCATCCGTATGAAAAATAACACCTATAATAGGATATTAGAATGGAAAAAGGTGTTTTTAATTGTTCTAATTCACCACAATTGCTCACAAAGTAACAAATACCTATCTAGTGGTCATAATCTACAATAAAATGTGACAATCTAATATATAGCTCCACTTTTGTGACACTACATAACATAACATGAACTTTAAATCTAACTTAAATGACAAATTTACTCAGAATTTCCTCGTATCTCAAATTTCCCGTATTTTGCGACACTCATAAGTCAAGGTATTACTGTATTTACATTTCTTCAGCCTGTTGAGACAACCATCGCGTCCCCGGAGAACAGAAACTTGGCCCGGTAATAGTCGAGCGAAGAAGAAAACCTGACCTTAGGCAGGTAATGTTGAAAATAACTGATAGATGAGTAATGAGCGCGTCTTCTGGAGGTATTCGCTTAACCCTTCCCCGTTCTACTAGCATGGGTAAGAAGTGTGAACAACTCCTGCAGGGACCTGTGTCTGCCTTTTATCACCTCCCCACCACCAGGGCCACTTTGACAATAATTCCTGTAGTTTATCTTCTTATCGTGCATGGACTTGTGAGGCACTAAAGGGAATTCTAAGTGAGTTAACCCATAGAATTAAAAAAAAAAGCTCTTATCAGGGTTAAAAAGGGAGCAATTCCATGATAGTTTTCACCCCAAATGTTGGTTCTACAGGTAAGAAGGTGGAAGACCTTCGCCAATGGACGACGAATGTTGTCACTAACACTATTTTTTCTTTGCATCTGCAGGTTATTAAAACAAATTGCCAAGAAATTCTGCAATAATAGCGATTAAGCGTTCATTAAGTTCTCCTCCGTGTGGACTGAGCGCACTCTTAAACTCAACTCAAACAATGACCTCATCGCTTAGATCTGTTCACCACATTAGACTGGGAAGGCAGAGTCATTATCGTTGTTTCCTGTAGCCGCGACTGGCCCGGAATCCTCCAGTCTGCCGAGGATTCAAATACTTTAACCCTTGAAAGCTCTGAGTCATTGGGTCATAGCCTTAAGCTGATTGTTGGGAGAGTTCAGAGGGCAAAACCTCACATGTGAGATTAGTGTAAAGCGGCGCCCGATGTAAGCGACACGCCGTTAATTACACTTGTTTAAACAGAGCAGATAAATGAACATACTCATCACATAGTCCGTTTTGACACTGTTTACACGGGTCCACCATTGCTGTCGCCCAGGTTTCTCTGAGGAGAAACGCATGTGCTTAAGTAATGAGGGTTTTTCCCAAGCCAATCGCCAAGTTCTTCATATTTAAACGTGGTTAAAAAGTTATTTCATTCTTTCTTTTCTTGAATACTGTTGCCCTAATTTTATAACATTAATTAAGACAAGACCACCTCATTCAGGAGCTATCTATTGGGTCATTTTTTTAGGTGTATTTAGATCTCAAAACGAACCGATTCTTAAGTTTGTTTCGGAATAAACGCTCGATCAGGACAGGGGTGAAAGTCCTCAGAGAGTGATTTATTATCTAAGCGAAAACATTCCAGTATAGAGGACTAGTATAGCTTTTCCCTACGTTCCAATTTCAAAAGCTGCAAGTTACAGCTGGCCCCGACAAATTGATGGACACTTCAATCTGCAAACTGTTAAACTTTTGTGTCGCTGCATTTGTGTGTTTTGCAGTTCATTAGTCACAGACGGCAGGATTTTATTTTTTAATGAATCATTCCTTGCTATTCATTTCAAATGTTTACTCATCAATTAGCATTGATTACAAACTTTAGCTTAAGATTTTCATTGAATGTCTGATTTAAGGCGCCTCGTTGGGTCAGTGGTTCGTTGGGTCAGTGGTTAGCGGGTAGGCCTCACGGCTCTGGGTTCCTGGGGTCGAATCCAGGTCGGCCCACCTGTGTGGAGATCTCCCTGGGCCTGTGTGGGTTTTCTCCGGGTACCCTGATTTTCCTCCCACATTCCAAAAATCATGCATGCTAGGCTGATTGGACAGTCTAAATTGGCCCCTAGGCTCCAGCACCCCCCGCAAACCCTTCTGAGGATAAAGCGGTTCAGAAAATGAATGAATGAATGTCTTATTTAACTCACCACCATGATAAGATAAATGGCAGATTTAAGATAAACGGATCAGAAGATGAATGAACACATAAACAATTTAGTGTATGTATACACATTTATCTACACACACAGCGTACATGTTTAAATACAAAAACACAGTGCGGTACTTTCTATATGATAATTTGAACAATTTCAACAATTGCTTTCCTAGGAAAGCAGACATAGGAAAAGCCAATGGCCAACGTTCACCGTCTACTTGTCAGTTTTCGGTCATTCTTGCATCTTTGGCCCAGATTGGAACATTTTCACGAGAAACAGCTGCCCGGGAACAAAGCGCAGCCTCTTCGGGGTGCCGTGTAATCAAAGCAACTAGCTTGGAACACACTTAGCTAAAGCACTCTGGTTAGTGACGCCTGACTTGTCTTTAGGAATAAATGAGAAGTGGGTTTAAAGGGCCATTTTAATCAGGGAAACCTGTAATCACATGACAACCTCACTGACGGCTATTTGCTCCCGATGGTCGATGACAAATGTACTCACAATTATAGGAATAACAGCACATTATTCAAGATTTTGTGAAATGTTAGGACATTTTTTTCCTGGATAAAAATGGATTTTCTTGTAGACGTGAATTGGAAGTGTGACCGCACCCCCATTTTTTGCCTCCTTTTTTCCCCAAACAGTGACAGGAAAATGTTCTTCACGTGTGTGCGTGGTGGTCCAGATGTGTTTGCTCTGCTTTTACATACCATCAGATTTGAAAGTATAACAATTATAATCCAGACCAACCAAACCAGTTGTGTGTTTCAAATTCTTAAGCTGTTTTTAAAGGGGTTTGGTCATCAAAATGGGGCCCATCTCGAGAGTCATTGCAAGATTTTTGCTGAGATTCTTCTTCTGAAAGACTATATTTGGAGTCAGGGTAGCCTCTAGTGGGGGCGACAAGATCATTTTTCTCACTTTCTCATTTGTATTTATAAAAAAAGTTAACACCGTGGTCCAGTGATTTGTGTGTCGGCCTCACAGCTCTGGGGTCCTGGGTTCAAATCTGGATTGGTTCACCTGTGTGGAGTTTTCATGTTTTCATTTTCTGTCCAACTGAGGACATGAAACTCCCATGTCAAAACTATCTGGGCCTTTGAAGACAATCAGATTTAAGTCATTTAACATTCTCCACCTCTGAGCAAATGGAAATGCTAGTCAACAACTTTAAAATGAATGGTAACATTTATTTATACAATTTCTGCTATATGGGATTTTAAACAAAAAAATATCAATATTATATAGATTCTCAAATGCTTGGAAATGTGCAAAAAAAACAAAGAATGCAGTGTTTTGTGTCTTGAGCATCATATAACATCAGTTCCACTCTCCCCTAAATAAACCATAAATAAATTATTCATAGTTTGTCAGCCTCCTGTTGTTTTTTATTCTAACAATGTGTCTGAAGTACTAATAAAAATATAGCTTACTGATGCTGATGACCTCTAATAAATGTTATATGCATTAACTCTCCTTGACTTCTAGAAATGAGGAATTTCATTACCACCATCAAGTGGTAGACAATGAAAGTACACAAAAATGTAAGAATACAAATGATTAAAACGTACCAAAAATGCCCTCAATATACCCGTATAAGGTATAAGCCCACTCTGATGTTGTTAAAATATTCCAATTTGAATTCATGACCTAAAATAATATGTACACTTATTCTTTTCCAGTTGTTGACAGTTTATATATGACAAGGATTTGACTTCTTCCGGGTTAAATGTCTAAAAATACAACATGCTGGAATCAAACTAGAGATTACAAATCAGAAGATAACAAAAATACAAGTAATGTTCTGTTCTTCCAATGATGAGCATCTTTTAATCTGCTGGTCCTCCACAGTCACGTGATCACGCGGATTCTTTTTTTTTTTTTTTTTTTTTTGCAAACCCATCCAAAAAAAAGCGTATTCACACAAGACTGGCATTCGGACCAGCAGGACCTTTTCATCCTTTAAATTGCTTCTTTCCTTTCAGATTGCCCTGCAAACATCCCAGGTATGAAGCCAATGCGTTCTTGCTTTTTTAAAATGTTTGTAATTGGCGTGTGCATGCTGAGTAGGAACACAATAGCGAGTCGCACTTTATTTTCTTGCATGCAATGGGGATGAAAAAAATGAACATGATTGCATTAGGGATTGTCACAACGAGAGATAGAATGTCGTCCTTGCAGGATTGTGTTTCTGCATCCTGCAGACAAATAAAGACGCGTCGATTTTTGTCAGGCAGAAAGAAAAAAATGGGTAGGTTGCTGCAACCTTGCAAGGATTCGCCGTTTTCATGCGTTGTTTACACATTAAATCATCGCATTTTTGGCCATCGGGGATGAGATTCCATGCAAGTTGGGGATGCTTTTAAGGTCAAATTGTCATGACTCGGCAGAAATGTTGTGTTATGGTAGATATGGTGACAATAATTGTCATTGCAGGGTGTTTTTTTTGCTGAAATGGGGGTGAGGATGAGTTAATTGAATGATTTAGCACAGCTGTGTGTGTTTTTTTTCCTTCTTAAACATAATTGCTTGTGTGTTGTAGTAACAGGAATGACCTGAGATGGACAACATTGACATCCAGACAAAAAAAATGCAAGTAAAAGAGGTCACTAAATGATCAAATTAGTCAGAAAGGGGAAGGAATGTGGGTTTTTTTTTGGGTTTATTATTATTTTTAGATTTAATTGATTAGAGGCTGGCCACCAATTCAGGATGTCTCCGCCTCGTGCACATAGTTGGCTAGGGTAGGTAGGCTCCGGCACCCCCCATGACCCTTGTGAGAATAAGCGGTACGGACCATGAAAGAATGAATCATTAGAGGGTTTCTAAATGAATAATCATGAATAATCTGTCCCAAAGACCACAAATGAAACCAAAAAATCCAAACTTGAAAAATGCAGTTTTTATGTATTTCAACTCAAAACTATGAATAGAATTACTGTATGGACAAAAAACAATCCCTTTTTGAGGGGGAACAAGTCCAACATTGAAAAATCTTTTTTTCTAATCAATGTATACTAAACCTCTAACAGGATGAGAAAGGGTAACAAAAACATGTTTTAACAACCCAAAATATATATATATTAATCTTGTAATAATTGTCCCCTTGTAGGTGATGCCACCCCAAAGGCTTCCTGGGTGCCCGACTGTAAAAGAGAAGGGCTGAAAGTGGGTCTGTGTTGCTCCACTGGAGTCGACCCACCCCCAACACCCTTCTATATTCCCCGTGACCCGCCCCTGCAACAGTAGCCATCTTTATCCCGACCCCCGGACCCTTGTCACAAGCAATTACACCCCCTTGCCGGAGGGCCAAATCCAATGGCTATGGGTGGTCATGCTCCTGAGACAGTTTTAATCAACCTGCACCAGGTAAGCATTTTCCTAAAAATTGGGTTGCCAAGTCTGGTCCTCGAGAGCCCCTATGCCACGTGTCAAAGGGGCGGCCCGGGGGCCAAATTTGGCCCGCCGCATCATTTTGTGTGGCCCGAGAGAGTAAATCATGAGTGCTGACTTCCTGTTTTAGGATCAAATTAAAATGAAGAGTATATATGTATATTAAATTTCCTGATTTTCCCTCTTTTAAATCAATAATTGTCATTTTTAATCCATTTTTTCTGGGTTTTTAGTTCAAAAATCATTTTGTAAAATCTAAAAATATATTTAAAAAAGCTAAAATAAACATTGTTTTAGATCTATAAAAAACTGAATATTCAGGTTTTCTAATCCAGTTCTTTTAATCCATTTATAAAAATAAAAAAAACTAAATATTATATCTAAAATGATCCGGCCCACATGAAACCGAGTTGACGTTAAAGCGGCCGGCGAACCAACCCGAGTCTGACACCCTTGTCTTAGGATGTCGAACGTGAATGATAAGTGGAACTTGCCCCGGAAATGCGTAAAATAACAAACAGAATGATAGGAATATTTGTTTTCCGTTGAGAAGATGACTAAAAAGCACCTTCAGCCACATGTGATGTTAGCCCAAGCCTATGGGAAGATTTGTTGCCAAAATAGCTCTTGCAAAACGATGTAATTTACATTCTGGAATATTCTCGAATGAGTTCAACCACTGCTTCATTGGCGCTTTTTTCATTTGGCTGGTGGAAGCGATCATTTTCTCTTTCGGTATTGATTCCTTTATCCAATCAAAAGTTCATATTGAAGAGATTTTGACATTTGCACAGCCAAATTGGTCTCTTGTCAGTATTTCTAATGTACTCAGCTGTAGGTTAAATAAGGCAGTGAGACAATTTTCACATTTCTCCACTGTATATTAACCAAAATGTATATATTGTTGAGTTTTGCAAGGCACGCACAGACATAGCTGACAGAGTTGAATCAACGGGGGTTGGTTGGGTCGCTATGGGTGGGGAGGGGGGAGCTTTTCGCTCAAGCTATCCGGCACCGACCGAGCTGACTGACAGAGTTTGAACCAGCGGGGGTTGGGCTGCGAGACGCACCTGACCGCAATCCACTGATTGCACTTGCAGGACACTAGTATTGTGGAAAGCTTTTCCTCTTTGGAGGTTGAAACCAAAGCACCCCCGCACTCACTTTTGCCCTTATTATAGTTTAATTATTATAGAAAGCAGACTGGACAAGGCCTTTCGAGGAAAATTTCTTGAGGAAAAAAAAATGGGCCTGGATTGCAATTTGGGGCATTCATTCACAGTTACGAGCGTCCCTGGGTTCGATCCTGGGTTGTTCAGTTATAAAATTGGAATGTGCATGTGTAAAATGACAGCAGATGAACGCCAAAACAAGTTTTTTAGTTGTTGCGCTTTTGCAATCTCGCCATTATGTGCGGCGAAGCGACAATTCACACTCGTGATTCAGGGACGATCAATATTGATAAGGAAAGAGAATAGTTAAGAAATGGAGAACTAATTTGGTATCAAAATCAACTCACAAGCTGCGTCACACACACACGCACACACAAACACACACGTGACTGCGACGTGTGTGCTGATTTCCACTTTGCGAATGGCTTTCCTTCGTCACCTTCGCCAGCTGAGACTCGTGCTTGTTTTGCAAGCGAGAGTTGAACCATCTGCCACCGACTTGATAACAAAATGATTAAAAAAGAAAAATGGTGGCCATAATAAGAGAAGAATTGTTTGCTTAGCAACATGAAATCCAATATTGAGAATGGATTAGGTGCAATTTGACCAATACAGCTTTTTATTCAAAAGATGAACTATTGATGTTGCAAAAACAATAAGATTAAAAGGTTAGAATACAATGTTGTTTTGCAATCGGCTATATAATAATATGCAGGTGAACTTTCACATATTTTCTTTTAAAAAGACCACTCCTAATTTATTTTTTCTATACATTCTCTGTTCAAAATTGAGTTTAACATTCTCTCCCATCTTGTATTTTTTGGACACCAGAAACGTTCACGGGTCAGTGACATCATCCATGATAAACCATAAAAAAAATCAATAAGTTAAAAAAACAAAAATAAACTCCCCGTTACATAACTCTTCCATCAATACTAGAAACCAATCTCAGTCTTTTTTTTCCGATGAGACTTGAGTGTAATGTAGTGCAATGAAAAAAAAAAATGATCTCACTTACTACTTATCACCAGCATTCTCTATTGGGTCTGGCTCTTATTGCTTTTGGCTGCTAGATCGCTGACGTATTTAAACGCATCCTTTCCCTGGTCATTAGTGGCTAATGGAGCCCAAAGCGGAGAAATTTGAGAGCACGCATCATTAAGCCATGGACTCACTAAGGCTTACCAATCAGGAGGCAAGGATGCATTGCTCCCAAGCCGCTTGACCTATCAGAATCAGCATACGTTTCTACCGGGATACGGCACCCCCCGCCGGCCGTCGCTGTCTCCAGGGGCGCTCTCTGAGTGCGTTAGACATTTTCTGGCTGGCTATTTTGTTGTGATGACGTCATGTTATTCAAGTGTATCATGTTTGAAATATGGATTGATGCTTCTATTGTTAGGACAGTGCTAGTGTACAGCTTGGATCGAGTTGGCGTGATTATATATTATATATAAATGCAAGTTATGTTATGAAATGAGTGAATTAAGGTCATTTGTGGTCATTTTTAAAGTTGAAAATGTTGATTGGACCGTTTTTAGTGGGATATGGTAAATACTCATTGTTTACCAGATTAAAGGTTTACAGACTAACAAAAGGGGTTATGTCATTAAAAAGTAATCAACTAAAAGACAAATGTTTTGCTTGCAGATTTATACATTTTAAAATTTGATGTAGACTTTAATATGATAACACACGTTTGTTTATTCACACACTAAAACGTGTGTCTGTATAAGTTATCTGATTTGTGTTTAAAAGGTCAAGTTAACATTTTATTCTGACAAAATTGTTACTTAAGTCATATTTCTGTTGAAAAAAACACAAGAAATAAAGTAAAGATAAAAAGAAAAATGAACAAAAGCTACTAATACAGCTTGTCTATTTCTTCTTTTTTTCCCCCATGAAACTGATAACTGCCCTTTTACAACTAGAGGGTGCAATTGCACTAACATTTGATACTGTACTTTTTTTGTTTTTATTTTTCCAGGTGAGGGAGGATGAAGACAACGAGGAACAATCATTGGCCGGCCAAACAGAAGATGATGATGATGAAGAGTGGGAGAAAGCATTTTCCGTCCAGCACTTTTCTGACATTATCAGCGAATCCGCTTCGACGGGCGGAGATAGGATGGGACCAAACTACTCCGAAAAAGATTTTGAGTGTACGTGCGGGGTATGGAATCAAGCCGTGTTCCAACAACGGCGACACGTCGTACACTTTCTCCGTACATTGCATTTATGTCACTCGAGCGTTGTCTCCCCGTCCAGATCACAGACACTCACTTCATCACATCCATCACCCCCTTTCCACCCACTTGCCCGTACCCCAGCGATTACGCAAGAAGGCTCGCGGCCCGGAACGCCGGCGCAAAAGGAAACGGAGGAAAAGAAAGACGTCCCTGCCGCCATCGGAGGTCACGCCCACCATCCACGAGGAAGACGAGGAGGAGGCCGAGTCGCAAATAAGTACGCGGGCGACGTCCGCGACCCTCGAGATCGCCGACGTTGAAGCGCAGGTAATATAGGATTAACTAGAATATGTTTTAATGCACAGGTGTCAAAGTGGTGGCCCGGGGGCCAAATCTGGCCCGCCGCATCATTTTGTGTGGCCCGGGAAAGTTAAATCATGAGTGCCGACTTTCTGTTTTAGGATCAAATTAAAAAGAAGATTATAGATGTGTATTATATTTCCTGATTTTCCCCTTTTAAATCAAAAATTGCAATTTTTTGATACGTTTTTCTTTGTTTTTAGTTCAAAAATCATTTTGTAAAATCTAAAAATATATAAAAATATTTTCTGTTTTGCACTTTAATATGGAACATAATGATTAAAAGAGATTTTCCCTTACTAAGCATCATATTGTGTGGCCCGGGAAAGTTAAATCATGAGTGCCGACTTTCTGTTTTAGGATCAAATTAAAAAGAAGATTATAGATGTATATTATATTTCCTGATTTTCCCCCTTTTAAATCAATAATTGCAATTTTTTTATACATGTTTTTCTTTGTTTTTAGTTCAAAAATTATTTTGTAAAATCTAAAAAAAATAAAATTATTTTCTGTTTTCCACTTTAATATGGAACATAATGATCAAAAGAGATTTTCCCTTAGTAAGAAAAAAAGCTCGAAACACTTTTTTAGATCTATAAAAAATGGAATATTTAGGGCTTTTGATTTAGGTCTTTGAATCCAATTTTTAAAACAATATCTAAATATTATATTTAAAATGGTCCGGCCCACATGAAATCAAGTTGACGTTAATGCCTCCCTCGAACCAACCCGAGTCTGACACCCTTGTTTTAATGGATGAAATTAATCCCCCTTTATTACGATGGTCAACTAAATTTTTGTTCGCTCAATATACGCTCGCAAGCTGTGGCTCCAGAGCTGCATCTGGCTCTTTGCTCTGTTCTTTTCATGTCGGTTGGCCTTTTTTTTGCACCACGCTCACCTCCATCTCTCTCCTTGCTCTCAGTTTAGTTCGGAGAGTCAAGATCCCTTGGAGGAGGTTCTTCCAATTGACGCCGTCCGCACAGAGAATGAAATAAAGAAAGGCACGCTAACGCTCAAGAGGGATTTCCACGGGGGAGGCTATGATGTGATTGAGCACCGCCAGGAGGATGGAAAAGAGGAGGCGTCTGGCGACAGGTAACGGGATGGGCTGCTGTTTTTAAAATCACTGTGGTAATAATAATACTTCTTGGTCTAGTTACTATAATATCCATCTGTTAAATAACCCTTCCTAAGGTGATTTTCTACATACTCGAGTATAAAACGATGCTAAAAGTATTTGACAGGTTGCTGGTTCTTATTTTCAGATGCGTTATATTTATAGGCACTGTCGCAAATATGGTAGATTAAAAGAAAAAAAAAAGGTCATCCAAATGCGTAAATGGCTATATTCATATTTTAAGATGAAACGCTTTTTTGACTCAGTTATGCAACAGTTTTTCTTTTTTTTATATGTTGACCGGGTTTTAGTGCTCTCTTGTGGTTTGTCAGAGCATTTCAGAAAGAAATAGAGCATGCAGACTCCACTCAGAAAAAAACAGGTTTGAAGCCCCCTGATTGCAAATAGAGTGAATTAAAAATTGTATCTTAACATGGAAAATAAATTATGAATGCAATTGTATTATATTTCCAATTCAAATACATTTCAAGCATACACAGTAAATATTCTGCTCTGGATTCTAAAGAAAAGTTACTTAAGCACCACCAGACGGAGCTCAAGTACCACCAGCGCACAAACTCTGCAGTGCGTTTTATGTTTATTTATTCATTTTTATTTCTGGCACTTTTGCTCTATTAAACATCGTTTATCTCCGGTTTGGTTCCAAACATAAAAGGTTACATGTGGGGTCGTACTAAAATCATTGATTATCGTCATTTCATAGTTGAAACACGATGTTGAATAAACATTTATTTTAGGTACTATAATGGTAGAAAAATGTTGATTAAACCGTTTTATTGTGCAATTTTATGGTTGAAGCACCACGGAGATGAAATTTGACCAAGTGTCATTTCTGATAAAGCGGTCAGAAGGATTTAAATGTCTTATTTTGTGCGTGTTCTTTGTCAGGCTCACCTCGGCGCGGGTGTCCGCCGCCAAAACCGCCGCAAGCGCCGCAAGCGCCACAAATGCGAGATGGTTCTGCCGCAAGCCGTCCCGCCACCGCGTGGCCGGCACCCCGCGCTGCAACTACGATCTGAGGGAGCGTATTTGCATCGGCAGCATGACGGCGCTGGAGACGGCCGTCTATCAAAAAGTCCCCACGGATGAAGCCGAGGCCCAAATGTTGGCCACTGTTGACTTGGACGACATGAAAAGTGAGTGACCAGTCATTTAATCACATTTATTTATTGAGCAAACTTCCACACCTAATTTCATGGCGAATAAACCAACAAAAATTCCCCAAAGAACGATAAAAACGTAAATAATGAGCATCTCGTCTCAATTTGACCTCAAATCTGAAATATTGGCTTGTTAAATTCAACAAAAAATTGTTTTTCTGTTGTCTCAATACCAACAAATAATGTAGATCCCACAAAATAATATAATATATTTAACACTATATATATATATATATAAATATATATATATATATATATATATATATATATATATATATATATATATATATATATATATATATATATATATATATGTGTATATGTGTATATGTGTATATACATGTGTATATATATATGTATGTATATATATATATATATATATATATATATATATATATGTATATATGTATATATATATAATATGTAACATGTATCAGAAATAACCTATTTTCAATTTACTACTTCACATATTTCTGCTCATTCAAAGACAAAATATATCTTGTAAAATACTAACTTAAATTGATGGCCATTTTTTTTTTAAAAACACTTTACATTATCCTCACAAAACTTATTCTCTCCAACCTAAAATAAATTTAAGGTCATACTTGGATGACCTAAGAACACTTTTTTGACATTTTTGACACCTGAATAGGTGATATTAAAAGATAAACTTGAATCAAAGTCATAGTTTAAGTAATACTTTCAAAAATACATAAACATACTCCTTTACTAAAGTTGGCAAGTAACCTCGTAATAGTGGAAGGAGGACTTATAATTTCTTGCATGAAGTCACTTAATTTTGATTGTTTTCAGGCAATTGCTTAAATTGAGAACTATGTATGTAAACCTACGCATATCATTAAAATGGACATAATTAATCCCCTTTATTGAACCAAAATTAGCTGATAAAAATGGTAAAAAAATGCATGGACCCCGAAAAACACTGATACGAAAGCAGGCGTACTAAAAGAAAAATGGACAGTGAATTTCCCGAATACGGGATGAATAAAATTTAATCTAATCTAATGTAATCTATCAGAGCCTGCAGTCGATTCTCCTTCACAGGCGACCCTGCCTCTGGCCTTTCCTGCTTTGACACACTGGAGTAATCATTGACTGTTTAGAAACCGAAAAACAGGGCCGCTAAAAACACAGCTGCCGGGTAGCCATGTTTCATGGTGACAGGCCGTGCGCGCCGCGGCGACCTTTCCTTTTCTTTCTTTTGAAAAGGCATTAGTCCAGTAACGTGACTTACTGGCGGCCTCCGGGTTCAAATTTTGATGGATGGTTTGTAAAGTGAAGCCTAATTGCCGTTACCTGTTGGGACTCTACATTTGGACGTTTGCCATGACAGAAGTTCATGGAAGGATGTGAAGATGGATGAGGATAAATTGAGGCTTTTTAGGGTTTGGTGACCTTATGCTGAGTAGACAAACCTCTGGTGGGTTGTGGCCTGTCTGTGCGGAGTTTGCGTGCGCTTTCGTGGGTTTTCTATGGGTGCTCTGGCTCGAAAAATGAATGAAGATACCATGTGGATTTGGTCATAAATCGGAATGATATAAATGCTATTGATTGACTTTGAAATAAATGCCAAGGATTGTTACGGCCTAGTACGCATGTGCTTTCCCCCACATGTGCTTGTGTGGGTTTTTTGTGGGTGCTCTGGCTCGGAAAATGAACGACAATACCCTGTGGATTTGGCCATGAATCTGAATGATATAAATTCTACTGATTGACTTTGAAATAAATGCTAAGGATCGTTACGACCTAGTACGCATGTGCTTGCGTGGTTTTTTTGTGGGTGCTATGGCTCGTAAAATGAATGAAAATACCCTGTGGATTTGGCCATGAATCTGAATGATATAAATGCTACTGATTGACTTTGAAATAAATGCTAAGGATCGTTACGGCCTAGTACGCATGTGCATTCCCCCCACAGGTGCTTGCGTGGGTTTTCTTTGGGTGCTCTGGCCTGGAAAATGAATGAAAATACCCTGTGGATTTGGCCATAAATCTGAATGATATAAATGCTGCTGGTTGACTTCAAAATAAATGCCAAGGATCGTTACATTAAAATCTGACACGATACATGGAAGCATAGTTAAATATTCCAAAAATGGCTGATCATCTTTCTGCGCCAACTGCTGGGAATCGTACTCACGTGCTACCTGTGCCAAAGTAAGGTCAAGGAAGCGTTATTCACGGCAGACTTCTAGCTTACTGGCCTCACACGTTCTACTCCGATGCCCTCTCCATCGTGATGTTGGCACAACCTCAAAATCAATGGCCCGTGTGGTCGCGCCCCAAAACAAAAGAGCCACCGAGCCGATTCCGTTTTAAGGCCACGCCTTTTCCACGCTTTGCCGTGACAGCTCAACTTGTCTGCGTTCTTCTGCCCGGCGCAGGCGGTAGCATCTTCTCGGATTCTCGGATTGGACTTGACTTGGGTTTCATGGTGTAATTGTGGTGGACTAGCGACTCGGATTTGCGTCAATCGGCTGTCACTGAAAGAAGCCGAAACCCCCCTGGATGAGCAGGAAGCCCACCTGGAGAGAGGAGGACGGGAGGCGCCAGCGGTTTTGGACATGACCGATCCAGATGGAGCAGAGAAGCAGGCCGACGAGAAGCTCAACGGAGCCGAGCTTCAACGGAGCGTCCGCACAGGATCGGCGGGCTCGCCCACGCGGCGTCCGAGTGAGCACCAAGGCTCGCCGTTCGCCGTGGAAGGCTTCGGGGACTTTGAGGAGTTGGTTTTCAATTTTGACGACTACGACTTGCTGGAGTCCATCCACTCGCAACTGGGTTCTCCGGACGATTCCCCGCGTAAGTAGCGGAATATTTATTCGTGTTTGGATAGCAAAGTGTCTCTTCTGGTTTGTCATATGGATAATTTTGTAGCATTTTTTTATAAGGGCCAAAGAATCGATGGTTGTTTGTTTCCAGTCGTGGTAGAATGAGCTCCACTCCGCTATGGGCCGCTTTCATGACATCGATACGCGCCATTGAGCGAATCGACGTGCTGCTTGACTGTTGATGGCGCTTCCTGCGTTTGCATCGATCGGTCGCCGTGCGTTTGGCTTGGGGCTTCGCTACCGCTGGAGCGTAAAGACATTTCATTGACAATCTTGACTGGGCTATTTCCATCCACGTGTTTAGTCTGAGTGGCATTCGGGTGACATAACATCAGCAAACTGGGAGATTCCTCAGGGAAATTTGCTCCATGGAATTATTTTAGTTAGTCACACTGTATGGAATCTTAGCATAACAACAGTTGTGACGCTTTGAGTGTTGAACTCACCAAAATGCTGCTTGACTACAGTTATACTTGCCACATTTATGACACATGCACACTTGTTTTAACTACCACAAAACACACAGCACTCTGCAATATCTCTTTCTCTCTATATATATATATGTATATGTATATGTACATGTACTAAAATATATTATATTTGTTGAAAAAAAATGGTATATATATATATATATATATATATTTTTTTTAAGTACATGTACTAAATATATTATATTTGTTGAAAAAAATGGTGTATATATATATATATATACATTTTTACCATTTTTTTTCAACAAATATAATATATTTTAGTATTTCTGGGCATCATTATTGTCTCCCCATAGATTTGGTTAGGGTCTGTTTTTAAATAATGCATTCATTTGCTGAACCGCTTATCATCACAAGGGCCTGCGGGGGGTGCTTGAGCACATCCCGGCGAACTACGGGCCCCAGGCGAGGGACACCCTGAATCGGCGACCAGCCAATCGCAGGGCACAAGGAGACAAAGGAGAACCAATCATAACTAGAGGCAATTTAGAGCGTTCAATTAGCTTATTATGCATGTTTTAGGATGTGGGGGTAAAACGGAGTACCCGGAGAATAACCCACGGGAGCCCAGGGAGAACATGAAAACTCCCTACTGGGATCGAGCCCTCGACCCCAGAACTGCAAGTGGCAGATTAGGTGTAATCTGTGTTACTCTTGTTTCAATCCAGCAATGTATCACTCTGTGACTCAATAAGAAGCCAAAAGATAAGGAATGGCCAAAGTCAATCTAATAACCAAGTCATACATTCGAAAATTCCAGAAAACTACTTCTCAAGATAACACGTAAACAAAATGTTTTCTCGCAGGTCACAGATTCGAAGACAACCCCGGCGTGAGACGTCACTTGGTGAAGAAGTCCTCCCGGTTCCAGATCGGTCGCGCAAGCAATAGTTCCACGCCACTCTCCAGCCTGAAGAAGAAGAAACGAGCATCGGAGAAGAAGACTCACGAGGTTTTAGTTGCGCCGTTGGACAAATATGTGTCAATGCGCTTCATATCTCCACACGCGTATCGTGACTCGTGTCTGCTTTGCCGTCCCTCCAGTTGTTTGTGGAGCTCAACGAGTTGATTGTGGAGAAGGACCATGAAATGCGTTGGAAGGAGCGTGCCCGCTGGATCAAGTTCGAGGAGGACGTCGAGGAGGAAACGGACCGCTGGGGAAAACCTCACGTGGCGTCGCTTTCTTTTCGCAGTTTGCTGGAGCTTCGGCGCACCATTACGCACGGTAAACGGGCTTCGACAAGTATTTCTTTCCAAATAAGTTTCCGTAATCATGACTTAACATCTTTTCAGGTGCCATCCTTTTGGATTTGGACCAAAACTCCCTGCCTGGAATCGCCCATCTGGTGGTGGAGACCATGATCATCTCCGATCAGATCCGACCTGAAGACCGATCCTGCGTTCTCCGAGCTCTGTTGCTCAAACATAGGTGTGTTCGAAAACCTTATCCATTATTTATATGCCTTTAAGTTTGCTTTTCACTCGGAACAACCAATGAAAATGCTTCAGAAAACTACAAAACTGACGACTCGGAACTAAGAATCGCTCCTAAATCCAACTCAACTTGACTACACTTGATTGAAAATAGGCGTAAAAGTCATTGCAAAGGTCTGAAATGGCTATCTATGATCAAGTTTGTTGATTTTTGCCTTTGTTAATGACACTTAACAACATTTTATCATATCCTTTTAGAATAAGTGCTCAAGAAGACGTTGATTCTCATTTTCTAAGGGAATTTGATCCGCTCATTTCACAAATAATTCCGATCCAATCTGTTCATTTGTTTAGCGAAACATCTTAATCTCAACCCCCCCCCAAAAATCGACCCATGGAAAGACACCGTCTTGTCCTGGTTTTTCTCTTTGCCTTTAATTGGTAGGGATTTTGGATTCGTGTTAACATATGTACGACGACGTATGAAACGATCCAATCTCCCGTCTTCCTTATTCTTTTGGTTTTGGTGTTATAAAAAGGCTGACACAGGGAAGCCACACTGGGAATTTCCAGAATGTTTGCTTTAACAAGACTTGGCTCATCATCTGAACTTTCCTGCGGTTGACAAGGCTGCAGATGTCGGAGCTGTTCTGCGGTCGGTCGTGCCCGAATCCAAAGCCAAGACCATTATCGATGGTGCTCTGTGTAAAACACTTCTTTGCCATACACTTCCATCCAATAAGAACACAAAATGACCTTAAAGTTCAGGAGATAACGCAACAAAAGATCAGCATTTCTACGGATTTTCCACCAAAATAGCCATCATTACTAATAGTTCATTTGTTGCCTGTTTATAAATACAGTGGTCTCCATCCGAAAAGATTGATTTGACAGTTTCCGATCTGTTTCTGGGGATGCCGTGACATCATTGTGACACTGCAACTTTTAATGGACTTTGACTCATAATATTTTTTCTCCTTTGACCGAATTCAAATGTGTTAAATCATGCCGTAACAGTCCATGTTTTAGTGTTGTAGCAACTATGTGTCCACTACAGTTAAAGTCATTTTAGGACAACCACTTCACTTTATTGCACATGTGGAGTTTGTTTAGCTGCGTCAAGATATTATTTACAACAACAACAAAAAATCTATGTATGAGCGATTTAGGCCTTTCTATATATTTTAACTGATGCTTAAAAAAATAATGTAGATGTGATCCCAATGTAACATGATGAAAAATTTGGGCACCATTCAATTCAATAAACAGCCTCAAATTTGAAGGAGTTAAAATCGTAAAAAAAATTGACCGTTCTAATTATATTTCAAATCTATTTGTAATTTTGAAAAGCCTGTCAAATGCCAATTTGGCTGCAGTCTATTATATGCCTTAAAATAGTCTCAAATATCCACTTGAACCAACTCGTAAAATAGAATGTATCCATAAAAGCGCCAATCAGAAGCAGGTACGCAAGCCGGGCGATTGTTTGTTTGATTCTGACTCAACCAGTTAGCCACGAAGCATCCCAAAATTTGATATAATGTATACATCTCTATTATATGCCCGTATTGTGAACACCGTGACAGTCCATCGCTCCCCCAAAGGCTTTCTTTCCCACATATTGACTTAAAGCGCTAATGACATGCCAGTGAAACTGTCCTAAAAGCGTCACGGCGGTAATTGATTAGACGTATAGATTTGAAGGATTACGTCATCAAAATACATTAGCCTGTCAAAATGCATTAGCGGGACAAAAACAGCTCATGCCTGTCGAAGTAGAAAAACTTCGCCAATGGGAAAAAAAGAATGAAAAAAATCACCTTTATCGTAACAAGTGGCAAATCAGCCAGTGTCTAATTTAATTCCTCGATTTGGGAAGTGAGAGGATCATTAATCAACACGTTTTTGACGATTCCGTCACTCGATATGACCGACGATGGCACTCCAGCGCAAAGCAGAACAGCTAATGCGACTAAAATAAAGCAATCGGGCCAAAATTCCAATTGGGCCATGGTGCGGTCATTGTCAGCCTTTCCACGTAAATTCCCGGCATATCACTGGCAGCTTCCACAGGGAAACCAAGCCTCCGTCATTACAGTCATTATGAGACAGACATCAGATTTACAACGTGGAAAGAAACACATCGAGATGCCGTTAGCGTTTGGCTCCACGTTCGCCCGTTCGGGCGAATCGGAGGATTCATCATGAACGGCTCTTTTTAAAAGAACCACCTCCTTTAGTCAAGAGCTTGTTTTGTCCAAGTTTGGTACCATCATACTGGAGTAGACCATGTGGTCTTCATGAGAGGAGTGATGTCACCATTGGACTTGGTGGACAGTGATGAATTTGAGATGACATCAAAGGGAGTTGAACATTGTTGCGCTTAACGTTAATGTCTTTTCACAAATGAGCCTTTTAGCATTTAGCCTATCCCCAGAAATTCAAGAGAACTCTCACTTAGGGCGCCTCAATATTCCACAATAAGGGTGCTTTCCGAAATGCCATGACGTTCCACGCCCTCCTTAGATCTGTTTGAAGTGACATTTAAGTGTTTTTTGTATCACACTTTCCAACCTTCTTGCATTTCAGTCACCCCAGCGACATGAAGCATCGTTTCCACCGCCTGCACTCATCGGCCAGTCTTCACGGCAGTTTTAATCACAACCATGTCCAGGACACCAACTTGCCCTTGGTAGCTGAAGAAATAGAAGAACAACGAGATGGCAAAGGACCCACGTACGACCCCAAACAGGATGTTTTTGTCAGCCTGTTTGTGAGTACGCTTCACTTTCTGAGTGCACCTAAAATTCATCAATTGCATTTTCTCAAATTTCCTCCCTCCCTTCGATTTTGCACAATATTTAAACCTTTTCGGGAAGCTTTTTGACAGAGAGAGCAATAAATAATTCATATTTTCAAATGTTATTCCTTGAAAGCCATACTCAGAATTGACTAAAACTCAAAAAGATATGAAAATGTGGGCCTTCTTTTAATAATTTCCCCATTTTTAAAGTCAAAAAGTCCCTGAAATCTTTGTTACGCTGTTGCTAATCAATGAAAATCATCAATTGCATTTTGCAAACTTCCTTCCTCCCTTCGATTTTGCACAATATCTAAACCTTTTCGGGAAGCTTTTTGACAGAGAGAGCAATAAATAATTCATATTTTCAAATGTTATTCCTTGAAAGCCATACTCAGAATTGACTAAAAGTCAAAAATACATGAAAATGTGGGCCTTCTTTTGATAATTTCACAATTTTTAAAGTCAAAAAGTCCCTGAAATCTTTGTCACGCCATTGCTAATCAATAAAAATCATCAATTGCATTTGGCAAACTTCCTCCCTTCGATTTTGCACAATATTTAAACCTTTTCGAGAAGCTTTTTGACAGAGAAATCAATAAATAATTCATATTTTCAAATATTATTCCTTGAAAGCCATACTCAGAATTGACTAAAAAACAAAAATACATGAAAATGTGGGCCTTCTTTTAGTCATTTCACCACTTTTAAAGTCAAAAATGATGATTGAAGGGATGGTAGAGATATTGACGCTCTTATTAGTGCGTTTGGAATTTCCCTATTTTAGTTCAGAGCCCTATGAAGCCATCAAAAGAGCCACATGTGGCTCACGAGCCGTAGTTTCCCTACTCCTGCTTTAAAGGAACCGAAACAATGCAGGCCGCATGCTCTTGTTTCTTCGTCGTTTTTCTTACGGGAATCCCGCGACATAATTTGACCCAGCCGTAATCAGTTCCCTCTCTTAAAATTAAATAAGTGTTATTGAAATATAAATCCTTGTGGGAAACCTGTATTTGTTAAATGAGATTCTTGTTCAAGTCGGAGGGAACGCTTGACCGCATGCGTTGAATTATTCAATGAGTCACTTCTTTTGAAGACTTCTTGATGCATGGACTGTGAATTTTCTTATGCGCGAGGTGATGTCAAACGTTGGCGTTTGTCGTGGTGCGTTTTGAAATTCAAATTTGGGTGTGTCAATATGCAATCTCATAGGGAGGTGGAATATGTCAGGGTTGGCTCAATAAAATCAATATAATTGCTCCCAAGCCACTTGGTGCTGTCACATCATGTTGCGCCGAATAATCATGCCGATCCTCTGTGTGTACTGTTCTTCCTCCAAGAATTCCCTCCACCCCGTATCTCCGGAGAGCCATCCAGCGGCGGCCAGATCTTTGAAACTGCTCGCCAAGATACCGAGAGATGCCGAAGCTGTGATTGTTTTAGTTGGTAATGGCTGTTGCTTTAAGACACAATAGGACTTGATTTTTTGGGGGGGGGCTTTCACATCGGTACACGGTCGATTGGTTGCCGGTCTTTTGGTCGCCGGTCTTTTGGTCGCCCGGAAGGTTATTGATAATTACCATTTAAATCGTTGCTCAAATTCCCTAAATACAAACTGCGAATGACTATTCAGTCATACTTAATGCCCTCGTAATTATTAGGCTAAAGAAAAGCTCCAAATTTCCTGGACTTTTGTTGTTTTTTTGTTGGAGAACTTGTTAAGACCCTGACTGAACTGACGTCGCTTCTTAAAGGGACAACGCATGTCCATACAAACTCTTATAGTACACTCACACGTGGGCTCAGTGAAACTGCTCATGGCCATTGTTGGCTTTTATTCATGCGTAGACCGTGTTGTTTTACCTTGTTTTGTCGCCGGTCTTTTGGTCGTCGGTCTTTTGGTCGCCGGTCTTTTGGTCGCCCGTTGTCGCGGTCCGGGCGACCAAAAGACCGGCGACCAAAAGGCCGGCGACCAATCGACCGCACAAGTTCTCGTCGATTCAAGTGTATCATTAAATTTCATTTTACTTCAATTTGATATAGCCACACCAACTTTGGCCTCGTTTTTTAACAGCTGGAAATAAAGTCATGTTTTTGTTAAAAAAGCCAGATATTCTGGATTGCATTTTCTTCCAGGCTGCGTTGAGTTCCTGGAGCAGCCGGCGATGGCCTTCGTACGGCTGAACGAGGCCGTCCTTTTGGAGTCGGTCTTGGAGGTCCCGGTTCCCGTCCGCTTTATTTTTGTCCTCCTTGGACCCAGCCAGTCAAATGTGGACTACCACGAGATCGGACGCTCCTTCTCAACCCTCATGTCTGACAAGGTACGAAACAACGACGGTGGTATTCGTTCAGAAGTTCCAACCGTAACCATCGTGGTGGTATTAATCATCCAGTTGACGCGTATTGGCGTTGAATTTCAGAACTTCCACGAGGTGGCTTATTTCGCGGACAACAGGCAGGACCTTCTAAACGGTATCAACGAATTCCTGGACTACAGCATTGTCATTCCTCCATCAGACGTGGAGGGCAAAGACCTCCTGAAGACCGTCGCAGACTTCCAAAAGCAAATGCTGCGCAAGCGGAAGGAGAGGGAACTAAAGAAGCATCAGTCCTCGTCCGGCATGGAGCAGAACAACAAAGGTAATCAATCGATCACGTCAGGGAAAAATCGCTCTAGCACATCACCCACTCCTTCATCTAGACGTAACTCAAGAGGAGGAAGAGGACGGAGACCAAGAGATCGATCCATTGAAGCGTTCTGGGATCCCTTTCGGAGGACTGATCCACGACATTCGACGACGCTACCCGAACTACGCCAGCGACTTGAAAGATGCCGTGGACATGCAGTGCGTCGCTGCTGTTATCTTTATTTATTTTGCTGCATTGTCGCCCACGATAACCTTTGGAGGCTTGCTAGGTGAGGACAACGTACACGTCTTCCATTTTACACTCTGAACCAGAAATGCCTGAATATCAAAGGTTCTCCAAAACATTCCAGGATTTCATTGTAAACAAACAAAATGACTTTTTTTCCCCAATCTGGTCTCTTACAAGTGTAATCAATTGATTCTGGTCTGGTGGTGCTTGTCAAAACTTTAAACTATTTGTGCTGGATCTGCACCTACAGTCAGAACCGGTTTGGAGACCTCTGCTATTTTTCCATTGCCGTTCTTAGGAAGCAAAATGACCGTATTTTGCCGTTTAATATATTCATTTAACTATATTAAATGATTTTTGCTTTTTTGAGCCTCCCGTTTGTGCGCTATTTAATATACCCCTGCCGTTTAATATTACCCGGATATATTAAATGGCAACTCGGCTTTTTTGGCAAGATTTGTATGGTGTTCATGGGGGCATCATTATAGATACTTAAGTTCATTAAAATTCCAAGTCAGACTTTATTCAGCAGTAAGTAGTTTTAACCTGAGCACTAAGTAGTTTTAGTCTGCAAAACATTGATGCACCCGTCACGGCATAAAGAGTGCGCAGTGGATCGTACCTTCCCGTTTGTGCGCCATTTAATATACCCCTGCTGTTTAATATACCCGGGTATATTAAATGGGGGGTATATTAAACTGCAAAATACGGCAACATGACGTACATGGTTACGCCTAGGAATAAAGCATGTTTGTTTGTTTGTTTGTTTTTTGAAGGGGAGAAAACAGAAGGCATGATGGGAGTGACTGAACTGATTGTTTCGACCGCAACACTAGGAGTCATTTTCTCACTACTGGGTGGTCAGCCTCTTCTCATCATAGGCTTCTCGGGACCCTTACTGGTGTTTGAAGAAGCATTTTACAAGGTAGCACGCAATTATAATCCATATTTGAAGGATTTCGTGTCATGTTTTATTCTATCAAGAGATAACAAGCGTGTCTTGTGGCTCAGTTCTGTCAGGCCTACGATTTTGAATACCTGACCGCTCGAGTGTGGATCGGTTTCTGGCTGGTCTTCATCGTCCTGGTGATGGTGGCGGCCGAGGGCAGCTTTCTGGTTCGCTTCATCTCACCCTTCACTCAAGAGATATTTGCTTTTCTCATCTCCCTCATCTTCATCTACGAGACTTTTTCAAAGCTCCTCAAGGTAATTGCGATGACCGTTTGATCGCGTTTGATCAGATATGTCTAACGTTGGATGGGCTTTTTTTTGTGGAGGTGTTTCAAGAGCATCCGTTGATGTCGTGGTACCCCGGCCTCCCGACCCTTCCGCCGGAGCAGCATGACATCCAGAACCAACCCAACACGGCTCTGCTGTCTCTGGTCCTCATGATGGGCACTTTTTTTCTGGCTTTCTTCCTCAGAAAGTTCAGAAACAGTCGTTTTTTAGGTGGCAAGGTAATCATTTCCATCTACAGTAGACACATTACGGATGCTGTTGTTTTGCACTCTCTACCGGCCTTGATTCAGGAAATACTTTGTTTCTTTGGACCCACAGGCCAGAAGAATCATTGGGGACTTTGGGATTCCCATTTCTATTTTAATTTCAGTGTTGGTGGACTACACCATCACTGACACTTACACACAGGTAGGGTGGTGTAGAAAGTCATCGGAATTTCTCCACACAGTCAAACGGCCATTGACATTTGGCCATTTTAACGTCTGATTTTTTTCTCTTTGTTGTGCTTTGTGGAATTTCAGAAACTCAACGTTCCCTCCGGTTTTTCGGTCACGGCTCCGAGCAAGAGGGGCTGGTTCATCAGTCCCTTTGGTGACAAGCAGCCCTTTCCTACCTGGTTGATGGGAGCGTCCATTGTACCCGCCCTTCTCGTATTTATTCTCATTTTCATGGAAACCCAGATCACTTCGTAAGTGCACCATATTCCCACTGACAATTATTGTTATTTTATCCCAGAAAATGTCACTATCAGCTGAAAAAAAAAATCCAAAAAAGTAGAAATTAGTATTTGTCCACTTGCTTACATTTTCGGAAGCCCTCATAAAATTCGACTCTTTTTGTAAGAACAAATGTTAAGCTCATTCATTATTTTCTTTTGACGTGGAAGATACATTTTGACAGCTTTTCTTTCAAGATCAACAAAATATTTTGTTTACTGATTATTTTTGCGCCAAATATACTAAATGCTTCTTTGAAAATTTGCTAACAAATGCCGTCTGTTTTGCATGAGTCAAATTGCTAAAAATAGTTGGATCAGTCTCGCGCCCACTCATCAATATTGAAAAAAAAATGTTGTTGGATGATTCTAATGGCCGAATGCTCATCACAAGATGCCGCATCTCCGTCCTATTTCCGTCCTGTCGCCCTCTCAGCCTCATCGTCAGCAAAAAGGAACGTCGTCTGGTGAAAGGTTCGGGCTTCCACCTGGACCTTCTGCTCATCGTCATCCTGGGCGCGTTCTGCCCGCTCTTCGGCCTGCCTTGGCTAACGGCGGCCACGGTGCGCTCCGTCACTCACGTGAACGCCCTCACCGTCATGAGCAAAGCCACGGCGCCCGGAGAGAAGCCCATGATCCAGGAAGTCAAAGAACAGCGACTCACGGGGCTTTTTGTCGCCGTACTTGTCGGTAAGCCTAATCATTTCCATCCTAAATTGCCAAAACAAACAGACTCAAGGACAGTTTCTTCCCAAGAGCCGTCACCATACTCACCTCCAGTTTTATACCCAATCTAGACTCAATCGAGTACTGTCACTGCACTCGACGCAAAATGCCACAACACGGCCAGATGCATATCAAAAAAATATTCTCCGACTTTTACTTCTTTCTTAGCACCGCAAATGTTTATCTTGCACTTTGATACTTGCACTAAAACAGCGTAAATCACGTTCCGCTAACCACTTGAGTCACTTTTTTTAACCTCACTTAATTTGTATATATTAGTTTTTGACTACTTATTTACGTGTGCACTCTATGGCGACGCTTTAATCAAATCAAATCAAATCAAAAGCCTTTATTGTCATCATACACAGCTACGTATAACGAAATAGGTGGTGCTACTCTAAGCTTTCCAAAGTGTGTTTTCCCCGTAAAAAAAAAAAAAAAAATAACATAAATAGTAGTGTAAAAGTATAAAAAGTCACATCCCGGCTAGGTGAATTCTAGAATATTGCACAGATTTCTAAGATATTGCACATTTTAAATCTCATTGTACTTGCATAATGACCATAAAGGCATTGAATTCAATTCAAAATGGCCCAAAACTGTGCTTTTTAAAATGTCATTTCAGGCATGTCCATCGTCATGACCGACGTGCTGCGCCTCATCCCGCTCGCTGTTCTCTTTGGCATCTTCTTGTACATGGGGGTCACCTCCCTGACGGGGATCCAGTTATACGAACGCATCACGCTCATGGTCACGCCGGCCAAGCACCACCCCGACCACATTTACGTCACCAAGGTAACGGCACGTTTCCGGTTTGCAGTGCTATTTGAGCAGAAAGATCATTCTGAAAAAGTGAGGGAAAATCGGGCACTTATTCCGTGTACTCGCACAAACACAGACAACAGCAAGAATATCTCGAGTCTAGTCGCTCGCCGGCGTACTCTGTCATTAGCGGTTGGACGGCAGAACGCAATCCGGCCGTGGCTGATTGCAGACAAAAGCCAAAGCGGCTCCGTTCTTAGAAGTCATGTTGCTTCACTGGGCAAAGGAATGACTGTCTTTAGCGTTTGGGATGTTATGGATTCCAGCATTGACGCAGATGCTCAAGAGCCTGAGTGATGACATTCACATGAAAAATGTCGAGGCTCGGGGCTTCCCCTAACAAAGGTCGCACTGACATCTATTTGCATAACAAATACATTTTTATTCAAAGTTCATATCATAGCAATCAAAATGAAAATACTTAAGGTCAGTGGTTCTTAACACAAATCCTCATGGTCCATAATATCCAACACTTATATATCACATATATATGCAAAGAAAACCACCAGTATGGAGTACTTAGATTGAGCTAAGAATGAATTTTATAAAGAAAAAATGCATAAAACTAACCGAAACTGTTCAATACACAGAGGTCAACCGTGACATTTATAATAGATTGTGTGTACCCAAACAATTTTGCAGTTTTTTTTCATTTAAAGTCACTTTATTTTTATTGAAAATGTTGTGTAACTTGAGATGGGATTCAAAACAGCCTAAATAGTTGCCGGGTTAGAATTGAACTACTATACAATTCTCTGCTGACGAGATTAGATGCAGGTGCGCCGCAGGAAACTCCACCTACCAACCACACACCTGTGCTCTGTCATGCAAAATACAACCAGACCATTTGCAGCATGTGACAGTTTTTTGGGTGCTGGTAAAGTGGGACATTTTTTTTGAGGAAAGGGTTTTTTTTTAATAATGAAGGCTGTCACTCCATTTCCTTCATTGAAGCAAATTCCCCCCTATATATTTTTTGGGGGGGATAACCTCAATAAATAAGCAACTCAGCTGTCAAAGCTCTGCAATGAATGCAAATGAAGTATTCTTTGATAAAAGCAAAGGTAACTATTTTGAATAAAAAACAAACTTTTGAACATTAGTGTAAATATTTGTAACTGTTAAAAATACTTCCACATCATATTATTGTGATTTTTATTTTTGTATAATTGTTCATGCTCAGTATAACATTTTTTATGAGTTTGGAGGGAAAAAAACACTTATTCATTCATTTCTATTTTTATTTTTTTTTCTCCTGGGAAATAGACTATTTTAATTTCCAGCACATTGGATGTCATGTGTTAGGTTGGGTTTTAATGACATTATGGATTGTGAAAGGATTGATTATTTTCTCCCATGCTTTCGGGGTGGGTACCCACGGCTAGCTCATTAAATAGGAAGTAAAAACAGCTGCACTGTAAATCATATCATAAATTGCCTAACTGTCAAAATGAACCCCATTACTAGCAATTCACTGGTTTACTCTATTGTTCACTTGTTCGTGCTGATAAAAAAAAAAGTTTAATATCACGATTCAGTGCAACAACTGTCAATTTCCAAAGATTTGCATCAGTATGACAGCAGTCCTTCTCCACAAGATGGAGCTAAAAACGCAAGTGACCGTCCCGAGACGGACGGACGGAGATGTCAGCTGTCAACTCCTCGATGTGTTTACCAAGTGTTCCACGCTGTGTCCACAGGTGAAGACCTGGCGAATGAACATGTTCACCCTGATTCAGCTGGGCTGCATCGTGGCGCTGTGGGTGGTGAAGTCCACCGCCGCCTCCCTGGCATTCCCCTTCGTCCTCATCATGACGGTGCCGTTGCGCCGCGTCATCCTCTCCAGGATTTTTGAGGAACGTGAGCTCCAGGCGGTAGGTCGTGCGGCTGGGGCTTTCCAGCAATTGTCTCACCCCCGCCCCCTCCTGGAACTTTGGTCACTTTCTTTTTTTTCAAATAAGGATGGATTAGAACCGGTTTGCATGGGTGGGTGGGTGTCCAAGGCTTGCACCTCCAAAAAGCGAATGCAAATATTGAGCTTCAAATTCCTTGAAATGGAAACATCTCTGGTTTCGACCTGGAAACATTCAAATCCCTTAATGGCTCGATTGATGTTTTCGTGGTCAGGCGCTCGAAACCGGGGAGAAAATCCAACAGGTTGAATTTGTTTATTCAAAAGAGAAATTCTATTGTTAGATTCCAAAGCAGAAGAAATTTTGAGGTGCTTAATATGCAGTTTTTTGGGGGGGGAAAACACTTTGTATGAATGCACAGTGACCATTTTTAAGGATTTTTGGGGGCTATTTATTAATATATTTTCCTTCAACCTGAGCGATCTAACCTCTTTATCTTCACAGTTGGATTGCGACGAAGACTCGCCCAACTTTGACGAAGACGGACGGGATGAGTACAACGAGATTCACATGCTCGTATAAAGCGTAACGACGATGACTGCCAGTCGGAGGGCAAAAACACTAGCACATGTGCGACAATATAGAAGGATAAAAAAATATATATATATTTTCTTTGAGTAAAAACAAAACAACCAAAACATGCAAACAAAAACAGATGTACATTTTCGCAAAATGTTTGGGCCTGCTGTAGCTGCTGAGTTTTTACTTCCCTGCAATTGTTGGTTCGTCCCTTTTGCTGGAGTCAGTGAACACGCCAATTAATTCCCTTTAATTACCCAGCAGGCTTTTGGGTATATGTGCAATGATATTGGTTATAATTTAGACCACTGAAGGAGCTCGGTTAATGAATGTGTGTGTGTGGGTGGGTGTGTATGTTATGATTTCTCACCTATGAATACTTAATAGGTCTGCGATTTTCTTGAGATAGCAACTTGGAGTCAGATATTTAGGAAACATTCCCGTAGAAGCCATCTCTTAAATATCCCACGCTCCCAAATTACACCAAGTTTGGAAAAAAAATCATATTTGTAGATTTTAAACGTATTTAAAGCATTTTGAATGGCAACTTGTCCCTGCCAATCACAGCAAGCTCCCTGGCAAAGATGTAAACACTTATGAGGAGACTGTAGTAGGCCAGGGTTAGGGAACCTGTGGCTCCGTAGCCACATGCGGCTCTTTTGATGACTCTCCGCTAACCTGTGAGCTAAAATATGGAGTTCCGAACACACCAATAGGAGCGTCACGTTACCACTGCGGCGTTGACACTACTTCTAGCGCATTTTTGCATAACATAATGTTGTCAAAAGAATTCAGAGGCTTTTTGTACTTTCAAAGCAGTGGAAAACCAAAAAAAAACACATTTTCATGTACTTAAAACTTGCAGTATGGCTCTCAAGGAATAACATTTAAAAATATGAATTGTTTATGGCTCTCTCTTTCAAAAAGGTTGCTGACCCCTTTTGTATTCTAATCACTTTATACAAAAGCCCTTGCAAATAAGTAACTTCAACTTTATCGTATGTTTTGCCAAGCAATTTGTTTTTAGATTTACTCTCCGACTATTAATGCTTCAACTTTATTTGCAAGTTAGGTGTTGGCCCGGAGTTGAAAGGACATTGCGTCGTTTGGCGTACTTGAACCCCCGTCACCCCCCTCCGTGCCTTTATTCATATTTGTGCTTTCATCTCCCTGTACACTTTTCACATATGTCATGAATAATATAACAAAACACTTCAGCTGAAAAAGCAGAGAAACTAAGCAAACACACGTGTAGCGGACACGCCAGGGAGCAGTTGAGTGTTGGCAGGGGCCATGAATGATGTATTGTATAGCATGGCAGCGAATTATAATGTAGCATCTGTGTTCGCTCGTCGGGGTTTTCGCCCCCTCGCCTTTTGCCAGCCGGCCATAGAATTGAAATTAGCCGGGCCGCTTTCAACGTGGCCGCCGTACATAGAAGCCACGCCGTCTCTCGTCGAATTCTCACGGACGGGCTTTCGACTCGGAGAGGCGTTCTTTTAACGATGGCTGCCCTTGAATGTCCGTGCAAAGAAAGAAATGAGGAATTCCTTTGTGTTCCAAATTATTATGCCGTAGAGTCGTGGATAAAGCTGTTTTTCAGTCACCCAAGGTCACCGAGGTTCGTTTCAAAAGTATTTTTGCGGTAATTTGTTTGGGAATAATGGACCGGGAGATAGTAGGGTGCGATAAATTGTCAAAATAAGATATGTATGACCTTACTAACAACCGTTTGCTGCCACAAAATTGTGTAAACAAGGATGTAGTGCAGGAAAATAATGGTTTTTGTACCATCCCCTGACCCGAACCCAATTGAATATCCGTGGAGACGATCGTAGAAGTTTTCAAAACTGAGTTTCCATTATTTTTCGGAAGTACCAGTGATTTTCAGTATCAAATCCAAGAGAAAATTGCTATTTAACCAGAAATAATGTGTCAAGCAGAACGGTGAGTTTCATGTATTTTGTTGGAACTAGAGCTGCCAAATTTGATCGGACTTCTCTTCCACAAAAAAAGACAAGCCAAAGTAACGCAACACTAATAAAAATATGTTGAATGACAGTTTGCTATTTACCGTAAATTCTCACGACGCTACGAAAATGCACAAAACGGCATATGCTTAATAATTTGAAACACAAATTTGAATTTCTTTGTCAATATTCCAAGTCTTTTGTAGAGTTGCAACAGCAAATGTACTGCTAAGCACAAGTCAGATGGCAAAAAGTAACGCATGCTTTGTATGAGTTGACATTAGCTTAACGATAAAGCAAATTTCTTGGGCCAAGCAGGTTATTTTATAGTTGCAGAAATACAATCAAACAAAGACTTTCCCCCCAAGCCCCCCTAAGTGCTTCAACGTGTAGATATTTGCGGACCGTATTTTTATGAATTTGCTCGCCTGACGAATCGGTATCGGTGTTAACGCAAAAATGCCCTGAATGATGAGCCATAGAAGAATTCTCTCAGGATGAAGTGACCTTTGAAATTGTAAATTTGCAGCCTTTAGTTATAGCTGAAATGTTCGTACAGAAAACATCTAGCTAATTTTTGAGTTTAACAATCTATGGACAAAAATCAGGTCAAGATGAATGCCTATATATTTCAAAAAAACTGTCCTTTACAATTATGTTTTGCTTCAAAATGTGAACCTGGCTGTTTTGTAGTTTTACGCTAAGAACATTTTTTTTTAAAGGGCTTGGCTATGTATAGTTTTTCAACATTTTCCCTAAAACTGGAACGGCCCAACACGCTGACATCATTCCTGTTGTTACTGAATGTAATTGTTTGACTGCAAGCACATCCTCGTCCTTTATGAAAGTTCACCGACGACAGACGCGAAGCAACCGCCAAATTGTACATTTCTACCGAAAGGGCCGCGACGATTTGACATGTTGACGTACTGTCATGCTCGGCCAGTTTGTGTCGGGACAGGTTGCGCGCATTGGCTTGATGGCAGATTGCCGGCCACAAAATGCGTGCCCGGGATGGCTGGAATCGGGTTTAATGTGGAAACACAGACCCGAACAAGCATGACGCTTTCAGACAGCAATCCCAAACAATGAACTATATGATATGCCCTACGACAACTACAGCAAATGTTCCACCAGTGATTTTTCTACATCTAAACGAGACACTGTCTTACGTTTTGATGGTAGCTTAGTAAAAGCTCTTTGACATTCTTTGCCAATCTATCCCACAATGGGCCATAGTGAGTGCGGGTTTCCATTCCAACCCATAAATGGACAACTTTTCACCAATCTGGTGTCCTACAAGTGCAATCAGTGGATTGCAGTCAGGTGCTTCTCGTTGCAGCACCACCCCCGTTGGTTAAAGTGTCTGTGGAACAAAAACCTGAACCCACAGCGGCCCTCCAGGACCGCTTTGCCCACCCTTCTTCTATACATTCACTCATTTTCTGGACCGCTTATCCTCACAAAGCTCACCGGGGGGTGCTGGAGCCTATCCCGGCTTACTACCGGCACCCTGAATCGTTGTCCAGCCAACTTTACATTTGAGTTAGAATGTATAGTAGCCAAGTTTAGATGTACACCAGTAAAAGCTCACCTGTTTTAACTATTTGGACCGGTATGAGATCCACATAAATTTGGGAGCAACACACCTAACATTAGGCCAGTGTACAGGTGTTATTTTTTCGGAAAGTAATCGTAAATTAGCTGTCGGAAGGCGCCCGCCATCTGTATTTAGTGGAGCTTTGCGTTTTCGCCACCCGTTGACCAAGGGCTGTAAAAGAGTTGTGCGAGAGTTAACATTTCTTCAACACGTCCACGTGCGCTTTGTTATGACAAGAGCCGGTGTGTCTAGCCGCAACCTGACTGTAAAGCACATAGTATAGGCCAGTATTTACACAAGAACCCACGTTGAATTGCGGGTATTATTTAAGATAATAAAATGTGCGGTACCGCTAATCTGTCCTGTCTGCTTGTTGGATGTCGAAACACGCAGGTTGAAAAGAAAAATAGTTGCGTTTTGTTTCTCTTAACCCTCAAAAATTTCAGTCCTGTCAACGCTCTTTGTTCGGCACATTTAGTCACCTCCATTAGCGCGGACCACCCAGACTCGGTGCTTTTATTTAAAAATGGTTTAATTTAACATGCTTTGGGAGTTCCAACATATGTACGAATTCTCACGAGCACGCGAACTTTAGTACGAAATGTCTCGGTTGTCTTCCGAAAACGACCTTCTGATCACGATTAGGTTTCTTGTGACGATGCTTGTAAATAAATGTATGTTGTATGGAATATTTTGAGCCACCAGCTGATTTTATTGTTATGAAACAAAACAAAAAACAAACTCTTAGCTATTTATTGTTCGTTTTTTGAGGCTTGCCGAGTGTTTGTTTAATCTCCACAGCGAGTTCAGTCATCTTGTCGCACAACAAAAACAAGTAGAGGCCAATGAGGTCATTCCATTTGTGTATTGTTGTGCAAGTTTGGCTTTTGTCTGTCCGCAAGATGAGAGAAATGCTTAACTTTAGTCTCTCCGGACCACTCCCTTTCCCAGCATTTTATTTACTGCAACGGACAGATTCTATGAAATTAAAGCGTATGTAGGGCAAAGGGATCATATTCTTTTTTATAGGGAAGCACTATGTCAATACGGACCACCATGCCAAATTAATTTACGCAGATTTTATAGCTCAGACGCGCCTTATTATGGCTTTCAACTGGGAGCTTTACTGCAAGAATTACGTTCCAAAATCGTGGCGAAAAGCCAAAAATCGGCAACCTTGTAAAAAGTTTAAATGGTGTAAGTCTTAAAATGTCCTGCCCACAAGCTGTCATCAGATAAACTTATGTAAAAAGCCCCAATTTATGCATATTTGTACATAATGTATAGGAATTTAGCCATGATAATACAATGGTTGCACGAATTTCATTCCCAACCATTCTCCAATTTAAAAAAAAAAAAAAAAAAGAAATATATTTTGATTTTTTCTGGTACACTGGTGTCACCAATATGTCACCTGAAGTATTAAATTTAGGAGAAGATACCTGTAAATATGTTGAACATTTAAAAGAAATTGATGTTTTTTTCCCCTTTTTTCCAGTCCTCATCATTGGTCTGCTAACAAAACACATAGAGTGAAAGTTTCTGACATGAGTTTATTTGTAAATCATTTAGGGGAAAAAAATGCAAAATTGCAAAGCCCACATTTTATACTATTTACTTTTACATTTCTATGTCAAAGAGTTTTAGTCTTTTCTTGCTGTAAAACAAAAAAACAGGCAAAAACTATTTGAAAAAAGTATATATATATTTAATCTGACTGTCTGTCAAGTCATATTTTAAGAGAAATAAATATCCTCCAAATGGAACCGTTTTCTTGGTGTTTCATCATGTTGAGGTTAATGATTGTACACATTGTCTTTTATTTATAATGTCAATACAAAAATGTCAAATGTTCTGTTTTACTTGCAAATAGTGACTGATTCTGCCTGGCCAGCTCGCGTGGCTAAACACGTCGCACGGGGTTAATGATCACATACGGCTTTTCATTACAGTAACTCTAAAAAGCCGGGCCAAGTGTAAAAGTATAGTTATTACGTTGATGTCGAAAATGACACACCCAGCAACCAGGCATTATTCAACATTGATTTAAAAAAGAAAAAGAAAAGCCTGGCTTCCACATTGTTTGCATCAAAGCCGACACGCATGGCTGCTTTAAAGATGCTACTTCAAACAAAGAAAACCAAGACAAAAACACATTTATATTCTATATAATAGTCTATGATTCATTCCACCTTGGAAAAAAGTCATATTTTGCTTCTTTAAAGAGGCCATTCGCAATAGGCGCGACGCCACTTGATTTTGAGGCCCAAAACAACAGATGTGTTTAAGGTCATTTGCAAGCAAGGAATGTAAACAATGGAGACACTATATATTCTGTCATAACAATGTCAACAGTTCCATACGTTATTCATGTGCAAATGAAGTGCCAAAAATTGAATTGCTTCGTCAATGTTCGTCGAGTTCTGAACAATCCTCTCAGTTTCACGTTAATTGATGTCTACATTTCCCGTAGTGGGTCGGAGGCAAAGAAGCGGCGTGAGGAGGATAGCGATGAAAGGCGGAGCAGTCAACATGGCGATGGTACCTAATGGTGGATCCTGGACTTGTCCACAGGAGGCAAAGTAATGTCGATGGATCTTGAGGAAGAAGTCGTCCATGAGAGAACCTCGACTCTGACACAAAGATACGAGGGCCCAGTGGTTGACGCAGCGCGTCAGATCATAGTAGATGCTACCAAAAAAGGGTAAGTGTATTTGGCTTAGATTGGCAATACTGCAAAAACTGCAACGTTTTTTTTTGTATCAAGAAATTCCTTCTTTCTTTGCACAATTGTTTGAATTATGTCATTCTTTAAGGTTTTGGGAGCATTTTAGGTGACTTTCTCATTTTTATAATTTTTCCGATTGTGTATTATGTAAGAAAATTTGGGGATACTTTTTTTTGTGAGGTAGCGTTATGTTCTTTTCATTTGTACGTTTCACCAAATAACTGCCATGGATTCAAGTTTTATGGTTTTATTTTAATTTACAGGATATGGAGGTAATCATATTTAATCACGGATAGTGAAAATGATCTCAAACATCTTATTAAAAAAAAGGAAAATCCACATTTAAAAACTGCATTTGGTTTACCTGTTATATCTCTAACATTCGCATTTCTTTGATTATCTTAAAACATAAAAAAAAGGAAACTATGCAATCATTTGAGAAGTTATCAAATTTATTTCTAGCATTTTATCATGATTTTTTTTTCACCCTTATAAAAAAATATATAAACGTCACCACCAAAACATCCGACCTCAATCGAGTCAGTCTTTTTAAACCCATAGTTTTGATTTGTCAAATCTTCTGGGTGGAGACACACGTGTAACCTCATTTCAATGCTATAAATCTCCCGAGATGTTGCCACTACATGATATTTAGTGAGGTAAACATCCACAAGAGGAAACAGCCTCATTTCTGGAAGTCTGATCAACAAAATGAGTTCTTTTTGATGACGGACACTCCACCCTAACACACTATTTAAGCGCTAACCCCAGATGATGTCATCTCCAAAATATAGATAATTACATCAAGAAGCAAGAAAAAAAAAAAGCAAAGTAAAGCCATGGATGGGGTAGATGATGGGTACCATGGTGAAATATCCTCCACAAACAACTTCTGACTGGAAACATTGTAAGTACCAATAACGGTTCATTAAAAATGGTGACTAATTAGCCCAGGAACCACTTTTTCCAAATCATAAAATGTGTGTTGTTGAGCAAGAAATAGTCATTAAATGTGTGTAATGTGCCCCATTAACCATGCAGATCCATGGCGTGCCCAAGTGAGAGAAAAAAAGGCCCTTTAGAGTCATGTTGTGCGTTTTATGAACTGCTAGACTTTATAGTTTCAGCTACTTTACCGTTTTACAGTTGGCCACGCACAGCCGTGACGGTAGCCACTCGTCTCCATGCTCTCGTTGAAAGCAGATTGGCAGATTTGGACGTTGCTATCAAAGAGGTGCTTGTCACAGGGGTAGATGATTGTCTCGGATAATCCTGGAGAATCAAGACACACGTTTAAGAGGAGTGGAAAGACTTTGATATGGAATTTAATCTTCTAGAAATGATCTGTAAAGCATAAAGAGGTAACAGTTCATGTTTCCTTTCAGTTTGGAAGCGATACCATATCAATCAAATTCAAATCAAAAGCCTTTATTGTCATCATACACAGATGTGTATAACGAAATTGGTGGTGCTAGTCCAAAAAGTGCGTTTTCCCAGTTTAAAAAAAAAACATAAGGTATATAAAAATGTAAAAAGTCACAACCTGGGAAGGTCAATTCTAAAATTTTGCACAATTTAAGATATTGCACATTGTTATTGCATAGGGGAAGTGGTGAAGATGAAACCAGGATGATAATCTCCTATTTTATAATCGCATCCGATAATTCCTGCCTTTCTGAGAGGCATTTTTTTTTTATCAGAGCTGATTGATCAATTCTGGACTTTAGGTTATGAGAGTGATTGTTCCACAGACACTTTAACAAACAGGGTTGGTGCTGCAACAAGAAGCACCTGACTGCAATCCACTGATTGCACTTGTAGGACACCAGATTGGTGAAAAATTGTCCACTTTATGGGTTGGAATGGAAAGCCGCACTCACTACGGAATAATATTTGTGGAATAAATTGGCAAAGAATGCCAAAGAGCTTTTACTAAGCTACCAACAAAACATAAGACAGTGTCTCGTTTAGATGTAGAAAAATCCCTGGTCGAACTACATAGATCAGATTAGGGTGGTTTCCCAAAAAAATCTAAATAAATGATTTGGGTGATTATTTTAAGAAGCTGTGTGCGTATATTTCCCGTTGTCATACCTGTCCAGAAGACGACAAATTCCAGCATGCAGAAAGTAATCAGCTTCTGTTGATAGGAGCAAAAATGGACCAAATATTGAATAGTTGCATGGTGGGCATGTTTTCACATAAAAAAAAACATTATACCTGGCATTGGTTCCTCCGCTAAAGCTTGACTGGTTTACAATCAAAAGGCAGAAATAATGTATAAGCAGACACTAACGAATTAGGCAGCTCACTATCAATGTGGGTTAAGTCAGGGTAGCATGGTCTCCATATTGTGAGTTTTTTCTCCCAGCTATTCTCAATGCAACAAACCACTTGGCTGCAATGTGTTTTGCTTCAGAGTTACTTTCCTACCAAAGACATGGCCCTTGTTCTAAAGACAGGAAATGGTCAGTTTGCAATTCAGGACTCCAGAGACACCAGCAGCCTTAAATACTTGCTTACTGCTCATCGGGGGCTTTTTAACAATAGCGTGCATCTAGTCATGATAGATGAGTCGCTCACCATTTTCTATATTCTTTCCGTTTATTTGGCAAGACATGAGTTGCTTCAGCTGGGAAACTAATTATTCAAGATTGAAAACTGGGATTTAAAGAACATGGGCAATCATTGGGAACGTGGTAGTATATGAAAGCAGATAGTTAAATGTTAGCCACCTGCTTCCTGGAAATTCCCTTGGATTATTGAATGTATCTTTTGGGAAACAAACAGTCCAAACATACGTCGATGGAGAAGTGGAAGCACATGTTGTTTGAATTGTAAGCGGATGCACCTTCCTCGGTGACGGTTAGCCGGAGTTCTTCCGGTCGATAACTGAAACCTAATTAGAAATTTAAAAAACAAAAGGAGCACATGTTCCTAATTGCTCAGAAGGGATAGATGGGATGTTTTGGATAGAAAGCCAAAAGTGAGTCTGAAAACATTTTAATTTGAAAAAAAAATACATTGTTTTCAGGAAAAGCTGAAAGAAAAAAAATAGATGCACAGATTTCAGTCTGTTGCTCAAAGAAAGTCAAGCTTTACATGAGGAGAATGAGATTTAACAACGCTATTTCTAATAGAATTTATATTTGCTCAAGGTAAGAAAATGTGCACGCTCTGGAATGTATTGAAGCAAAACAGTCAAAGTACAAAAGTATTTTCAAAACTTGTTCCATAAACCTTTACCAATGAAAGTAAAAGACAAGAAAAAAAAATGCTCTTTATGTCCTATTTTGCTTCTCCAAATTTGCAACTTCACCTTCAATATTGCTCTCCTCTTCATATTTATCCAAATCACCCTAAATTTGAAACCCAAATTGTGCTTACAATTGAAGAAAAGTATAAAGTCACAACTTCCTTGCAAAATTTAATGAAATTAGGATAAAAAGCCCCTACCATTTTTCCAGTTGTCTTTCGCCTTGGAGTTCAACTTATTGATGTTCCATTCGGGAACAGATGGCCAAGTGGTCATCGCCTTTTGGGTCTTCTGGTCTTATCACTGCAACTTAGAGCTAATTATATTATGCAAGCAACAGCGATGGACAGCCCGCTTCCTTTCCCAGAGTAGGCCCCAATGTTCCCATGCTACGCAAAGCCATGTTTCTTCTGCAGACTCTCAAGGCTACCTACCCTTTACCCCTAGAGACACTTGAACCGAGGGGCCTTCGTGTCAACAAGCCGACGCGATCCCATCCCACGAAGTCACTCGTCCGCTTGTTTACCCTTTCTTTCCCATACGATATAAATTTAGATTGTTAAGAACAGCGGGAAGCCATTTGGCCTCACAGTTCGGAAGTTTAGGCTTCAAATCTTGGCGCCGCCCTTCCCTTTTGCGTGGACTCTCTGCATGTGCGCTGGTTTTCTCTGGGTACGCCGACTTTCGGACAAATCTTACTTTTTATATTGTGGAAAATGGGAAAAGATTATTGACGTGTTTTGTTTGCCTTGAATCAATGGATCGTGTGAAAGGTTGTTCATTCTGAAAACTAGTTGAAATGCGACTTTGGATCGTTTCAAATAGGTTTTTTAATTATTATTTTTTATCTAAGCAAGCAACACGTGGTCACAATATCGCCATAATGCATTTATGAGTGGTGACATTTTGCAGAGTTGTCAAAAGAAAATTCCATTGCCCTCAAATTAAAGGCAAAGGTTGTGAACTGGACAATAATGCGAAAGAATTATGAGGCAATACAAGGTTCTGGATTTGAATCGGAATAAATATTCTTATAATATTTGTAACACGACCAAATATTTATAGAATACAAGTGTCTGACATAATTGCCTAGGACAGCTCGGTTGACAAAGTGAATTACGACATAAATTGTGTTGACACTCCAGACTGGAACGTTTTGAACAAGGACCGCAAGAGTCTCACGTTGTCAGAACGAGGACTGGATTATTGTACAAATGAAGAAATGGGATGAAAGTTTTGGGCCATCTTACAAAAACACTCCCACTTCCATAATTGAAATGTATTTTGTCCACCCTTTTTTTTACAGATATGTAAAAAACATGAGTTTTTAGTGCAAGTTGCGTCGTGTTTGCACTGCATGCGAGTGCACACGATGCTACAGATGACTCGTAATTTTTCGTGTTGTAACATATTGAAAGTCCTGCATTTGGTTATCATCATTTTAGTGGCAACTTGCAAAAAACTGTGTCAAGCAGACCACAAAAAAAATGCGGCAGTAGGCCGATCAAAGTCTGACAACTCAAGTACGAAATGTATAGCAACTGTTTAAAATGTGACCCTTGACCCGCTGCTAAGATTATTAGCTGTGAGATTGGCAACAAATGACCAAACCAGTGTTTTGCATTAGACGATCCAAAAAAACGGGCATCAGACTCCAAGGATTTGATGGGATGTCTTAAAGAGTTTTTGGTACGTCTTCCAGTAATCAGATAGGCGGACAACATTGGCTGTTTTTCTTCTTTCTGCAAGTAAATGTCAAAGCCTCTACGCCAAAACCACCAGACATTCGTAAAGTCTGTTTTTCCTTGTCTTGAAAATAATAACCAGTTGACTCGTAAGCTCATTGCGACACTTAGCCATTTTTTTCTTCCGTTGCACCGTGATTGAAACATTTACCCCTCGAGCGCTGACACTTTGCCATTAGTTTCCACCATTCCCCTCTGCCAATAAATTTGATTCCGATTCAAAGAAAGAAGAAGAAACCGACACGGCAATAGGAAAGCCACATGTCGTCATTTTTGCATCGCTATCGGGAAGTCGACACTTATTTTTTGGGGACGCAGACTTGAGAAAAAGCACAAAATAACCAAGTTGTTTTTCCATGCGCTTTTGTGATAGCAATATTTCATGTTCTAATGTTACTAAAAGTCAAAATGCAGTTTGAAATTTGCATTAAGGAAGTGGTGGTTATCTGTCGTGTAATTTAATCACGATGTGTTGAGTCAACATTAACCACAGTTAGCCCTGTGATTTTATTTTTTAATGCACGATAAAGCAAGGTTATTTACGAATACACAAGGTAAACAGATGACAAACAGGGAAAGAATGTCACCCTAATTTTTATAGCTCTGGAAAGACTGAAGTCTAAAGGTTCTGGAAGCCGAAGAAGGAAGTAAATAATCCAAAGTAAAAGGCTCAAGAAAGTATTTAAGTACATGGAAGACCGGTAAGAGCTTTGCAGAGCAACAAATAAGATATGTAAGTCTAAGCTTTACAGCCCAACAAAAAGATTTGTTAGTCTCTTCAGAATGCCAGCAAAGAGATTTAAGGACCGGTTTGATGTGGTTCAGTTTCTGGGTACTTGTAAGAACTGAAGCAATACCGTTCTGGACCATTAACAGCTGTTGGAGTCATTTTTTGTTGAGACCAACAAAAACCCAGTTGCAGTGCACTAATAGGCATTTCTGTCATTAAAACTTAAGCTCAGCGACCATTCTTTATAAGGATCTGACACAAATCCATCTTTATCACATTTCACTCGCTCTTAAGATTTCAACTTGGAAAGCTAGTCCACTAGGCAGTATCATTTAGGATGGATCCAGTAAAAAAAGTGTCCAAATATTTATCGACAAGAAAGTTCAAACTGTCGTCAACGCTCTCGAACGCCACTTTCGTTAAATAAAATGGCTGCCCACACAGTTCACGTCTTTCGCGCCGTTCTTACGTTGTTTCTACGTTTAAGCATTTGTGAATGGGTGAAGGCCGTTTATGTTTACAAACAAAAAATGTTGTTCTCAGCTGCTGACTGATTCCCCAATCCCACTTTAGTCCTATCACGTCAATTCTAAAATGATAAAACACGATACGCGGATTGACCCGACATCCTTTGGCGAGTGTTGTGTGCGTGAACAATTAAAGATTTTGGAATCACATTTAACATTTGATCTGGTGGAGCTCCATCTCCACCTACCATAAAGTCAACATCAATTTAGCCAGGCATCTGGTTCTCATAGAAAACGGGCTAAATCTTGCGTTCATTTATTGGTTAGGCTGCGCATCAGAGCTTTGAGTCCTTAAATGCCCCCCAAAAAGGGGTCCAGCTGTAAGAAGTGACAACATAACACGGGGGCGCTCGTGTCGAGAGATATTCGTTGGCGTGAGTTAGCGGGGGTGATAGATAGGGTGTCCTTTTGTTGTTATGTCTTATCGTGCGGTGTCACAAAGCCTTGACACGTTCTCCAATAACGCCATTGTGAATTTAATTGCTCACACACATGGTAGAACTTGTAGTACACTGTATAAAATGAATGTTATTAAAGTCAAGCATGTGGTTACATTTCAAGTGCAATGGCGTGACAGAGTGCAAATACTTGGTTAGTGTAACCGAATAGACTTTTGCCTCAATTGTTCGCCGTTGCCAGGCCCGAGAGGGTCCGCAGGGGTGCCAAAGTTCTGAGTGGAACAGTCAAAACAGAATAAATCGACTCAAGATTTGCAGTCCCACAAATATAGGCTGACTTTTATTCGGCAAACATTCCCGACCGCATCGTGTTTGTTTGTGAACCCCCCGCATTTACGCGCCCAATCGTACGCGCCCAGCCGCGACGTGCTTGTCGATCGGAGACGGGAGAACAATACCAACGTCTGGACCTCGGCTAACCTCGCGGCTGGCGTAGCACTTACTGTAACTGCGGTGATTTGCGACTGCAAGCGTTGAAAACAGTCCTCGCAAAAGCTGCAAAAGGAGGGCAAAATATCAGTCGAAACTGCGGTTTATCCCCATTTGACTTTGTTTGATTTGGCTTTCCGACTGAGTAACTGCCGATATAACGTACAATCTGCTGTTGTAAATGCCTCCACGCTATTGACCTCAAAACTCTTCTGCCCTGTAAGACTTGTATTCTTAGGCGTGTGTAGTTTATGTAGTGGTTTTCATTTTTAAAGGAGAATTCCGCGAGTAAACAGACCGCTGTTTAAATAAGATACCTCAGGACCATGCGGTGAGTTCATTCCGTACAATTCAAATATCCTTCGGTACACGGCGCCGCCAGTGTAATCATTGCGGTATCGGTCACCTACGCGTTTACTCTCAGCTATCAAGCCGTCGAGGCCTTCGATTACTATTTATTTATTTTGCCGCAAAGCTTTTTCCTACACTTGGTGGTTCATCTTCTCATTTCGTATTGTAGTTGAATTGACAGCGTCCTTTAATGACAATTCCTCGATTTTTGTCTGGCAAAAGTAAGAACCCCGTGGCCGTTCAGGTTCAGGTCTTGCTCAGACTTGCTTCAATCCCAATCTCAGTACAATAAATGTATGGGTATGTCTATTCAATAGGGAACATTCAATTTTCAGTGGAGCTGACGGCAGGTTTGTGCTTGCAATTCTGGGAATCGCCTCCCTGAGGAGTGGAGAGCAAGCTCCGCCTTTTACATTCGAACTGTAATCACAAACAAAAGCAAAACAAGCTGGCTAATTTGTTCAAAATCAAGACAGAGGGATTTCTTACACCAAAATATGGATTGACACTGGCTTGCTTGACGCAGATTATTCTGCACGCTGGACATTCAGTTTCAGTTTGTTTTTTTATTTTATTTATTGACCCGGTGTTATAAAATTTAACCCCAAAATTTTTAATCTGATATATTTCTGTTGTTTAGTATTCAGATGGGTGGTGTAAATAAGCCTCACTGGAGTATAAGTCGCATTTTTTGGAGAGCATTTTTTTTAAATTTTAATCAGAAACCAAGAACAGACTTGAATTTGAGGAACAATGGACTGTGATTGGCTAGCCACCAATTCAGGGTGAGAGAGAGCGAGAGAGAAATTCTGTTTCAGACAGGTTTAAATATTTGAACCTGCATAAAATTGTCCCAGGAATATGATCGTTGTTTCTGGGAAATGAAAAGAACAGGAAGGCCTCGACACTTTTCTGAGAATCCTAAAAGTTGGAAAGGAATTCATCCATTTCAGTCAAAATTATTGTGACATTAACCTTTTTTTTAAAGTCTGTACTTATGTCGAAATAAGAAGCGACTACATGTACCATTTCTTACTTCTTGCCTGTAAGTGAGACAGTTTCTGCTGAAATGGGGGTCGACAAGGCGACATTATCATAAAACCATTTTTAATCTGCAACGTGAAGCGATTACAACATTCCGTCACTCACGAGTGACCCATTGAAGGGACCGAATCCCTTTAGAAATGCCGTTTGGTATTGGTATGGATTGCAGGGCCACGCTTATCTCATCGGCTGTCCTAATTTGCCGAACGCCCAGAACAAACTGGAATTCAACACCTCATTGGCAAAAATAATGACATCTAATTAGAGGAGAAGGACTTGTTTGTGATTTGTTCCGACAAATTTTGGCGGCTGAGGCCGACTACCACTTCTTCCACCGCTGCGTGCAGCCACTTGCACAAAAGTCGACACACAAGGGTGCTTCAGTTAACATTTGGGTTGTCATGGCTCAGCAATGACTTGTCCCTCTCAGGCATGTTCGATTTACAACCCAAAAGGATTGCCTCTGTTTTTGCAGCTCTAATTACAGACACACATGCTAACCTAAAGAGACACGCACACACAACGTAGTCGCCGGCGGCGGCAGATATTTTAGCTGGCTTTGTCAGCATCAGACAGCTTCATCGTTAGTCTCATATCAACAACTCATTTACAATGTTTGTTTTGCGGTTGGATTAGACTTGGACTAAAGCTGGTTTGCATTATCGCAAGTCTGCACTAAAAACCACAAAAACAGATAACAACGAAGGCAAAACATGTCGACTTTAGTGCCCAAAAATTTATTTTGATGTCTCTTTTGATTTGTAATAGTTCAAAAGTGATAGTACCCAAAAAACGCAATACAGACGCTCCCCTACTTACGAACATTGGAGTTACGAACAACGGTACATACAAACATGTCTGCAAATTGCGTTTATGTCGAAAAATGTTCGTAAATTCGATTTTGTATTTTTTTCCGAGTAGTGCTTCTTTCCGCCGCTAATACCGACGCCTGGCGCTGTGAGAGCGCAGCTCACCCAGCATCCACCTTCCTCTGCCCAGTTCATTGCAGTGCGGAAGTGCGTGAACGTATCTCCAGTGCGCAAAGAACCTATTTCATTTTTATCATTAAATATCTCGTGCATCTCTAGTGAGGGAGGTGCAAGGAAGAGGCAAGCCATTTCATTTGAAATGAGTGGCAATAATAACGAAGCTTGATGCGCGTGAGAAAGTGGTGAGCGTTGCACGGGCATACAACTTGAATCGTTCGACCGTCAGTACCATTTATAAACATAAAGATTGAGCAGCAGGACCCAAATATTGAACGTTGCACAAAGTTTGCAAATCAATTGAATGATGCCATACAGTGCTACCGCATCATTTATGATGAAAAAAAGAAAACTGCAATCGTCATTCGATAGCTTCTTTCGGCCAGTTTCTAGTAAATCTCTCTCTCTCTCTCTCTAATGTATGTATACAGTACTGTATGTATTCTCTCCATTTTATTAAATGTTTTTTCAGTACAAACCAATGCTGGTTACTTATACAAGCCTTAAACATACACATGCACTCATATAAACCTTCAATATACTTGTATAGGTTTATTAAACATAAATTATAATACAAAATATAGCACTGAATCAACTTACAAACAAATTCAACTTATGAACAATCGCTCGGAACGTAACTCGTTCGTAAGTAGGGGAGCGTCTGTAATCATCTGAAAGTGTCGTTGGGTTTAATCGTGATGAAATGGAATCGCGACCTATGAATTGGCATAAAAATCGTATACACACCCCTAATATCAAGGAATTCTGTGAGCATTACCCGTGATTTGTATCAATATTAGGTTCTCCGCTACATATCTCTTACACTACTTGCACTTATACTAATCGACAAAAACCACAAACTCCCATGTGGCACATCAAAACTCTTTCACCCTTTACAGATACTCACATTTAACATTCTGCATGCCCAAGCAGATGACCAAAAATTCAAGATTAATTCTGCCGGTGCTATTTTCAAGAAGGAACAAAGTGCCTTTAGTGAACTTATCCAATCACTGCGTCCAAATAGTAGTTACTTTGTGGCAATCCGTCATCGTGGGAGGGTGTGCGCGATGGCCTCACCAGAGCAAAGAAAGAAAATAAAACACATTGTTGTTGTGATGCAACCACGTTGCTAGGCTGTTTCATTCAAATGCCGACCTTGCATTCTTTCTCTTGAAATGACAAGTCTGCGTCAGTGTGATCTTCTTTTATTTATTTATTTTTCTTATTCTTCTTTTCCTCCAATCAATAACGGCGACGGCGGCGCAACCCCAAGGCGGCAGATTGGTCCGACCTGAGAATTTCTTTAATAAGTTTTTGTGTTGAGAAATCCGCGGCTTGTTTTGACTTGTAAAACTCAGACGCACTCGGGCTCCGACTCCTTTACCGTGACCTAGACATGGTTTAAAACCTGTATTTATTAGAGAGAAGTGCTCCAAGGTGTTCCCCGCATGGATACATTACTCACATGAGCAATTTTGTCTACTTTGTAGTGACAAAGAAAAGACCTTGAGAAATTCCAAATGATGAAAAATGAGTATTTACCCCTTAACAGCTCTTTTCGTTAATTAAAATTTCTGAACATTCACTGCGTTTGGCAAGCCTACTTTCAAGTTTGGAAACAATGTTACGGGCCTGCTACCACTACTAAATTGAAATGAGGCACGGTTTTAGATATGAGAACAGTACTATGTGTGAGAATATGTTGAAAATGTTCGTTTTAGTCGAGGTTTTATCCCTGATTACTGCAGAAAAGAACCAAGGTTTTCTTTCCGAAGAAAATATCGTACTCCAAATATTCAAAGAACACTTTCTATCCGCATCTCGGTATTTATAAATCAAACTGATGGACAAAATTATTTTATGATCTCCTTAATTTGGTCGAACTTGTATTGAACATGTGTTTTGGAATTGTGTTTTTACGAAATTAAGTTCATTCCGCTTGAACAAAGAGCTGATTGTGGAAAGACTAACCGTAAACTAGTTCATTTTTTCCGATTGATTGATGGATGATTTGTCAGTTTAGTGAAATTCTATGTGGTTGCAGGCAAATATTTTTCCCAGGTTGCCTCGCTTCACCTGCACATATCAGCACGATAAAAGACAGAGGGTGATAAATTCCGTTTCCATGCAGGTATGTCAGATTTTATGTGATGCCTCACAATCAAATCACAGCTTGTAAATGGCCCAAAGCTACAGTAGGAAGGACTAATTGGTTTACTCACTTTGTTTTATTGGTGTTCTGGTCTCTATAAGAAAAGCTACACTTTATTTTGTTTCATAATAGTACAACTAAATTTATTGCGAGTTATTTTTGCACGCGTCCAAGTTTGCACCTTGCCAACAGCAGTCCGAGAACGTATAAAGAACCTTGTCACCTCAACGCCTGGTCTTTGTTGATCCTCCCAATCCACCAAAACCAGTTCCAGTAGGAAAAAAAGTATATGGATTTGAGATGAAATCAAATGGATCTTCACAAAGACTAAAACTGAATGTGTAGAACTTTTGGTGCAAAATAGACAAAGCGCTTTTGTGTGTTTTGGTGAGCAGGCTTTTTGAGTACAACATCTAGATTGGCCAGAACATGGTCCTGGGTTTTGGTTATCATCCTGGAGATTGACAGTTTTCACTCCAATTTCAATTTCAATCAAGGGAAAATCATTATGCTTCTTCCTTTGGTGTGTAAAAGGAAGGTTCGGCAGATTTCGTCGAGTGGCAAGTATTTTTAAGCAAGATATCAACCGTTCCAACCGCATATCATGATGTAGAAAACGATCAACATCTGGAATGTACAGACCGCTATACACACATTTACTACCGTGAAACCTAGTCCGATGACACTGAAAAGAACGACATCCACGACCGCACTATTATTTTTGATCATTATTCAAGGCTTTTGTTCAAACTGTGTTATGTATTTAGGCTCGTCCATCCAAATCTTCCCCGGAAACACAAACAGGGTCACCTACGGAACGTTTTCTAGAGCAGAAGAAGAGATCTGTATAGATGTCAGCCCATCCAAGAGCAGGACTCTCAAGCAGTCGGCCAATTTTCATCAGGGCTCACAAACAAGAGCATTGTTTCCAGGGTTCCCAGGGAAGGCCACTGGACGTCCTCAACACTCGGCTCCCTTTTAGACTTGTCCTTCCTTGTGGTGGGGTAATTACTGTAACTGTCACTTTTTTGTTCTTTCTCATCCAAGGAAGAAAATGGAAAGTCCCCCACCCCCTCGCCGTCCCTTCATTCTTTTGGCCGCTCTCATCCCGACCCCCCCGATGGGTGCGCGGCGTAAACTGTGTCCACTTCAATCACCTCATTTCTGAGTAGATGTCAGCTCAGCTGGGGACAGAAGGGGGGCGTGGGCCTGGACGGTTAGTTGGGGTAAATAGTCGCTGGGAGCCAATGTCCGTCATGTGCATGTGCATGTGTGGAGAAAGCTTGGAAGCGGGTGGCATGACCTTACAGATGGCTGCTTCCACCCAATCCAAATGCAGAATCCTCCTTATGAAACATACACACAGGTACACGCCCACTTCTTAGGCCACGGTACACCAGCCAGCCCCTCGACGTCCGACTGAGTTTTCCCATTTTTTTTCAAATATTGTTTTTTCCAGTGAAACATCTCCACAAACGGCCAGCGGGGTGAACTTCGGCGTGGTAACCCATGAACCGCTATCGGGATTTTGGTGAGGCCTAAAGCGAGGCCAGGTCTCAACGGTGAGGATCTTCGGGAGGAAATCCAATTGATAGCCATAACAAGAGTCACCTGATTTTTAAGTGCACTTTAAGTCTGATTTTGAGCAGGCCTAAGATCAGTTCCTAGTCATAATTTTTCATCGATAAGAGGTGAATTTACCAGAACATGAAACACTGAAAATGTGTTGGGCAATTGTCTTGCCTTGAGACATAAATGTTGCTTTTTTGCAATGTAAAAACTGCAACACAAACTTTTAGCTTGTCCTTTACCTTTATTCCCCCTGCTTTCTGCAACTGTGTTCAACAGGGAATTTTATAAATGGCAGGAGCTGATGCTAAAAGTGTTGCTAGCAGGAAATCCACAACAATGACCTGAAAGACATTCAAAGATCCTGCACTGTGGGAAACTGCAAAGCTGGAGGTTTTTTTTCCCTCTTTCTGTTTTATTGAACTTGACCTATTTTGCAGCTCATTTTGGACATTGTTGTGGTGAAACCTTTATTAACTATATTTGCGTTGCTCTTAACAGATACTCACAGGACTGCTGCGGATATAATTTTAGCCCTTTCGGCGATGGATTATCAAGAAAATATCGACTCTGTGGCGTTGTGGCAATCGTAAGTAAATCGATGGCAAAAGATGACTTGGTTTTCTTTGTTTATTTAAGAATTCACAAACAAGTGGTTTAGAACATCTGTGTCGAATGCCTACCCATCGCCTTGTTTACTGGCAGTCGTCCTTCGTTTTCCTAAGTGCTTGTGCCAGTTGTGTATTTGCTAACGAGGTGGTGACATGACATGGAATTACAATGAAGTTTGACAAATCGGATTCCAAATTACAGAAGAACATTTGGAATAACAATGCCGCTTCTTCTACAATTTCCAGCACTTAGACACAAACACCAACCGACTCCATGCCACCATCTTCACACAAAAAGACAGACCTCTATAATTTAGTCAATAATTAAGGGTACTCCTAAACACTCGCATATTATGGCTCCTGCTTGTAAAATTCCAGACCGGAGACACACTGTAATATAAAAAAATGAACTAACTAACTGCTCGAAATACCAATATTTAGTCTGTGGGACTATAGTAGCCCGGAAATTGAAGTTTAGTCATCTGGGATACTTGACTTCGGATGGGTTGGGAACAGCTAGATGTTTTTTGATGATATATTGATATATTTATTGTCATTATACAAGAAGATGATCTTTAAAACTCCAGACTACTGAGGGACTGTGTGGTAACCTCAGTCTCAGTCTGCAGAATTTTGGGGACTTCCTGTGTGTAGCTCCAGTTTTTTACCTAGGTCTACAATGTCTTCTGTGTCTGTCTTGCTACTGGAACCAAGAAAATTCCCGAATACGGGATGAAATAAAGTTCTAATCTAACCGAAGTATAATAAGATGTAAAGCTTTCACCAAATATTGCCCAAATAACAACAACAAACCGACAAATAAATAATCGATAAATAAGAATATGGTTATTTCCTGTCATATTGGTGGATTTCAGAAGTATTGATTCTGGAAAAATAAATCAATATAATAAAGCCCTCTTTGTTAGGGGAGTTATCTCTCTTTGTTTTGCATTTCTCCGCTACAAATGTTCCGTTATCAGTCGACGAAAGGGTGCATCACCGGCGCCATTTTTTCCCTTGTTTATTTTTGGTATCATCTGTCATTCCTTACGCTGCTTTGAGAATAAACCGCATCCGCGAGCTGCGAAAAAGAACTCGAGAGTTAATAAATGCTGTCACACGCTGTAAATCCTGTGCTTGTTAGGTGTAATTGCTTGAGTAATGGATGTATGTAACAGGGGTCCTCAAGGCTACGAATCGCCATCTTTTGAATGGGGGGGATCTAGTTACGGCACCCCCTTGAAGTTGCAAGTCATCTTAAATGACTTCCTTGTTCCTGTGCAATCTTTTTTGACTACACGGCGTGGAAAACCAGGTGACTTGCCCCCAGGCAAGGCTTTATGAAGTCACATCCTGCACGCTGTATGATATCCTGGTAGGCAAGCCCCGATGTCTCAGACTCAAGTCTAAGAGGTTTATCAGCTCGACTCTTGGAGCTTAGCCGCCGCTTACTGCAGGGATAAAGCTACTTTAAACTAGGCATTTTAAGACCATCTCAGGCTGCTTATTGGCCTTCTTGCAATTGTTGTTTAGCGTTATTTGCCCAACAAATTAGTCGCCTTATGAGGGCCTCAACTTGCGGTGAAATCAGCGCCTGTGTCTTGGTAGAAATATGAATATTTCAAAACTCAAGAGTATATGTATGTTTACAAAAAGGTCTTTTATGTGTGTCCAGTTTTTGCAAAATTAGGCGCAAGTTAATCAGCGCATGTAATTTGTTGCATTTTGCTTTAAGGCTTTGCTTTTATTTCCTCGTTGCAAATGTGAATTGACTTTAATAAAATCAAAAATACTCTGGCATGCAGAGATTATTTATAAAATAAATCAATAAAATCCCCCAGAAAAAAATAAAATAATGGATAAAATCCCCCAGAAAAAAATAAAATAATGAATAAAATCCCCCAGAGTGCGTAAATGAATACATAACTTTATTTAAATAAATGCTTTGCCATAACAAAAAAAGACAAAGGTTACAAGAGTACATATAAATTACAAGTTGAATAAATATTACACAGTGATATTCACTTGAATAATTTGATTTTTATTCTTATTTTGTCTTTGTCATTCCAAATACTGACCAGTTCAATCCCCCCTGTTTCTCCAGCCACAAAAGCATTTCAGAACAACAAATTGATGGATGCAAACCAATTGAACTGCGTCATCCTATCCAGAATGCGTTTATGTATTCGGGAAAAAAAGCCTGCCATTACGGTACTACTAAAGTGTGAATGGTGAGTTCAATAAACCAATCAGGATGTGCGAAGAAGGACTTCCTGTCATGCTAACTTGCATCTAATGATATACCGTCGAGAACCCCGCAAAAGGGAAATAACTCAACCCAGAATATGCCCACTGTACAAGGTGATCACTTTTAACTATGGCTCTGATTCTTGAACCCCCAACCCCAAAAACAAAAATAAAACACTCATATTTCTGAAAAAAAACTATAAAAGAACACCTGTTGCCATGTCTTATTTCTCTCCTTATTGTTTCTGCTATAGTGGAAGTCCCAGGCTGGGTTTTGAAGACCCCCTGTCAAGAAAAATAGGACCCAAAATACAGCTTTAAATGGTGAGCACAACAGTATGCAACATTTTTTTTTTTTTTGTGTTTTTTTTCTTCCACTGACTTCATGTTTCCACCACTTCAAGATCAATAGTGGGTGTTTAAAATAAGTGCAAGCTGTGATTTTTTTTTTTTGAAGTGGTGGAGGGGGATCGGGATCAGGTGTCGGGATTTCGGCAGTTCCTGGACACGTCATGGAAGCCTTTTTGAACATACTGGATGGAGTTGACCCCCAAACAAACATCATCTGCAGGGCCCCCCCCCCCTCTCTGGCAATAATATACATTGGCATTCACAACAACAAACATGTTTATATGAATCTTAGCTTATCACTTGGGAAAGATAAAAATGTAAAGTCGAACAACCGACGGAGCGTTATGAATGGTTCCTCTCGTTTAACAAGCGCCGACTCCTCGACCCCGTGTCCAGTGTCGACCCTCGGGAGGGGCTTTGGGAAATATCTCCTGCGATGTCACCTTTTGAAACGGATTGCATAAAGGAAGGCACTGGGGGCAGGGGTTTGGGGGGCACGTATTCACAGACGGAAAGCAACTCTGCTCTTGTTTGGGTGTGGATTTTACGGTTTGACCACCGTAGCTCGTGGATATTGAAATCGCTCCTATTTCTGTCGAAGTAAACCGTCCAAAAACATTCAATGACTATAGTACAAAGCAGGAGGGGAAGAGAAAGATGGCTCAAAAAATGTGGGCGCTGTTTTTCACTGAAGGCAAATAAAAGAGCACAAAGAAAACGACACCTCACGAAACGGAATCCCGAGGGCGCCGATGCTTGATTGCCAACTCAAAAAGTCAAAAAACAGTCCCGTCGGGAGAAGATTTTTCTTTGTTTTGCTTTCATTTCAAGAGTTACGTCGGCACCCCCCGCTTGGCAGTGTCTGTTCAAAATAGGCACAGTTGGCTTATCGAGCTAACTACGTACATGGTCGAAGAACCGCTTACGCCAGCTAGCGTAACCATTGGCGTCCAACGTGAATTGACACCGGGAGCGCTCGCCAAGCAGTACTTGTGACAAAAAAAAATCAGAAAGAATCAAACGAGAGAAAAATAAAATGACATTCCTTTTTCGTAATAGGCTCACTCCGTTATAGCGCCAAGCACGCAGTCGCGCTGTAAACATACACGCGTTCAAGCAGACTTTATTATGTGAAGTTACACGAGTCCAAGAAGATTGCTCTTATCTTTTTATAAGTGCTCTGACCGAACCACATACCCAAAGAACTGGCGCAGCGTGTCCCTATTTCAATTCCTACAATCGTTTGGATTCTGCCAATCGATTTGCAGACCCACAGGCGCCTTGACAAGGCATTGAATTTTGTTTTCTTATTATCTTAACTCATTCACTGCCAGCCAGAAAGAATTTTGGCAGATTTATAAACGGCCCAGCTTATCTGTCGATTGAAAGAATACGTTCTGTCATTGAAAGTCAATGAAAGTCAATGAAAGTCAATTAAAGTCAATGAAAGTCATTGAAAGTCAATGAAAGTCATTGAAAGTCATTGAAAGTCAATTTGATCCTGTGTTTCTTGCCGACATTTCTCCTTCAAATCTCTCAAGGCGGACTCACGAATATATCAGAAATCGGGCATGCCACCTGCTAGCCAATGGGAGATTGACAGCTTTTATTCATCTTCCGTTAAAAAAACCGTGACTGATAACTAAATTGATTCTTGCCAGGGAAGGTTTGGATTACCCTTGAATTCATCGGCAATGTCAGTGAATGAGTTAAATTGTTGACGAAATGCTCATTTGTTCTCACCAAACACTAAATTGTGGTGAAAGGATGTTTTTATTCTCCATTCCACAGCCCCAAATTAATATTTTGTGCACACGATCGATATGTTTTAGGTTGAAAAATGTCCTCCTCCCTATGTTACGTTCAAGGCTCTGATTGGCGAATTTACATCTGCCGCACTGTCCCGCCTCCGGTGGACCGAGAAGCCCAGCCCTCCCAGTTATGAAAATATACGCATACTATATTTTTTCGTTAAAGGACCGCCCGTGAACAGGCTGGTCCAAAAAGAATGCATTCAAGTGATATTTCGGTACGCCAGCCTAAATCTTGCTTGGAGACGAGTGCTTGGTCAACAACAGACAAAAAAATAATGTACAGGTGTTCTATTCATTTTGCAAATTGTTTCTTTCAAAACAAATCTCAACCCTCCTGTTACGATGCAGGTCAAATGGACCCATGTTAGGTTATTTCGCTATGCAGCGGCTTCCTTCCGCTTGACTTAAAATGTGTGGTAAATTCGACATTTTTATTTCCATTTGCTCACACTTGGGGGTAATTTCACTCGCCCCCGGGTCAAATTGACCCGGGAACATCGTTGCCCTTCCTGAGAATCGAACCTAACCGGAGGGTTAATCATTCTTGAGTTGAGAGGGGTGCATACACGTGTCGTTGAAAGAGGAATTGTGGGTCGCGGGTCTTGTAGAAGTTAGGATTTGAGGGGGGCGGGTGGCTTTGATTGTGGTCCCTTTTGTTTGGAACTTTTACTCATTGTTGTTATTGGTGCTCTCCAGGTCTTTACACTGAATGTCTCCACCGCTGTAATCTGTCCCAGGGAGTTGAACGCCGTACTTGTCCACACACCAACAGATTCCCCGTTTGCGGCCACGGGAAGGCTTGCACTGTTGGAAACCAGATTTGATTGGAGTAAAACCGGGAGATTGTTTGGACGATATTTACAGGTAAGTTGCAGCCACGTGGCATTATTTTTTTTTAGGGTTCCTGAAATTATCCCACAAAATAATGCAGTTACTTGATGAAGAAAACTATTATTTGGAGTATGAATAGCAACAGCTGGACACCTCTAATCCAATTTTTTGAATATATTTGTCAAATTTTAACAGACTGATATGGAGGAGGGTCTTAAGTATATGTTTGTACGCTAAAATGGAAACTAAAGTGGGCGCCGTCCCATAGGAAAACACACCCAAAACGAAGGGTTATGATTTGAAACCTGTATTGTAAGACGGAAAAGTTTTCAACTAAGGAATTTGGATCGGATTAACGCGGTCGCCAACCACTATTTGAGAAGTGAGCTGCGGACCGAGGCCTTCAAACATCATTAGCGGTAACATAAAAGAAGAAAAGTCACCTGTTTGCGCTTGAAGAATCCTTTTCTGTCACAGTTGGGAAGGTACAAGGACAGCGCCATCACTCGAGAAGTGTCTTTCATTCCCTGAATGATGCCGTCCAGTTTTCTACGGCAGGGCCCCTTTCCAGACGGCAAAGAAGAAGAGACGGATCATTGCTCCGTTTTCCAGCCCATGACTACTTTGCCCGTCTGCAGCTGATACTCACAAATTCCGGTTCGTGCTTGTCCACGGACAACGGGGAGTAGTCCATGGGGGATCCCATGGAACGTTGCTTTCCCAGCTTCCTCTTCATCTCCTTGCGCATGGCGTGGACTTTTTTACTGTTGACAATGTCTTTTGTCAGGAGCGGAACTTTAGCCGGCTGCAGCTCCTCCGTCATCTCCGCGGCCAAGGGGTCTTCGTGTTCTCGTGACTCGCGGTCTAAAACCAGACCCCAAAGAGCACCGTTCATTTACGTCCAGAAAGAGACCAAATCCCGTCATGAATAAAGTTTCATCTGGTCTGATCTAAGAAGCAAGCATCGTCAAAACCTCATTTTGTCAGCCATTTGAAAGATTTTGGACCCCCAGAAAATATCCGATTCAACATATTATACCTCTAAAACTGCCCCCAAACAAATCTGCAAATGTGGACGACTAGGATTGGCTTTGTTATATGAGCAAATTGCTTACTAAAAACATTGAAAAGGGATCTTTGGAGACAAATGCAAAGGCAGATGTTTTTTCTCTGGCGTTTGACGAGGCTCACACGCTCAGTCAACACCTGATGAAGCACAGCTGACACAAAAGACCCTAAATAAACATTTCTCCCAGAAATCTGCTGTCAAACACACCCGTTGTCTAAATTCAAGATAAACATCTGTTCAAACAGCTCATCATGTGTCCGTCACCTGAAATGGCAGGTGAAAGTATCGCTGAAAAGAAACATCAACTAGCATTATTCTCCATATTGAAAAGGAGTTTTTTCAACCTGCGTTATGTTTTGCCTCAAAATTAGACTTTATTCTCCGGACTATAAGTCTGAATCTTTTTTTTCATAGTTTGGCTGGGCTAGCGACTAATAGTTAATTAAGATTTATTGTTTTATGTTTTTTTTTTATTCAGTCATTTTCTGTACTGCATATTCTCAAAAGACTCATGAAGGGTGCTGGAGCCTATCCCAGACCTCGAATTGGTGGCCAACCAATTGCAGTCCATTTTACTATTGTTACTTTAATGTATGTTTGTTCTTGGTTCAAAAAAATAAATATAAATGCCCTCCCAAGTTACATCTTCTACTCCAGTGTGACTTATTTCTTGTTTTTTTTTAACCCAGGTGCGGCAAAATTAATTAATTAAAAATTTAGTTTTCATACTTCTCCACGTAAACGGTATCGCCATTCCCGCCGAACAAACGTAACTAGAGGGCGACGACGTGGCTTTCCGCCACTGCCACTTTCAACGAGCATATTCATTCAACCATATGTTCATTATAGCGCATAGTAGTTTATAGAGGTGTCAAACTCCCACGCGCCCGACAAATATTTTCACCCGCGTGCCATGACATAAGTGAGCAAAATATTCGACGCAGTGCTTGGCGCGCTAACAATACATGCAATCAAAATGGGACCATTGTTACCTGGATGAATTCAAGATTCCACAAATGCTCACAAGTTGAGACCGATTTGAGAACCGCTCCATTAATTTTTGGAGAATACATGTCCTTAACCCATAAGCCTGCCCTTCCCCGGATCTTTAGGGCTCAGCTTGCATAAGCTAAGGCCCAAGCAGAAGTGCTTTGCGGCCACAAAAAGAAGCCCTCGGCCCCCCCTTGGCTTAGTTGTACCGCAAGTTGGGTTATTGTGGGGACTTTTCCAGTCTGACCTAGACCAGCTAAAGCGCCGGTGCCAGAGAATGACCCCGGTTTATATTTATCTGACAAGGAAACCCGCTGTGGCGCAAAGGGCCAGACGCACTGAACCAAAGAGGAATGTTGGCCGGGTACGGACGACCCGGGGTCGGCAAAATACAGTTTTGCCGCATTTGTCGAGGGGAGTCGGAATACGTGTTGGCGGAAAACGAACGAAATTCCCAGGTTAACTTGGACGGGGACGGACCCGAGCCACGAGGAAGTGATGTTCAAAGAGCCTGACACAGCTTGAGTGTCTGGAGTCTTTGGCGGGGGCGGGCAGGGGGGCAAGGTGATTACCGGAATTGGGTCTTTGGCTTCTGCACAGCCATCTCTTTGAAATTAATCTCGCAACTCATGACTTGGCAGGCCTTGGGTTTGTATTTGGATGTGTCCTTGTGTCTCCCTCCCAGACTACACAGCCATTAGTTGCTAAATATAAATATGTCAAACAAACATTCCCATGTACACCCGCCCCCAAAGTGCCGTTGGAAACATGGATTTGCTTTGTTTTTTTGCGAATCCTTTCGCCGTACGGGGATACGTGACCTAATATTTGGCCGGGAAGCATATTAAAACTGCTAATAAGATTATTCAAAACTGTTTTTAATTGTGTGCTAGCGCTTACATCAAACAAAGTCTTTTTCTGAATAAATCTTTTCCGTGAGTGGCGTCCCCGAATGATCAGTTTCACCTCGTTTTATTAAAAAAAAGGGAGGCTTAGAGGGTCTGCGTTAAGCTCCTGATACGCAGCCAAGTATTGGAGAGAAGCCAAGTAAGCAAAGTCATGTGCTTCTCCGACCAATTACGCCAACTCAAAAGCCGAGCTACCATCTTCCTCGCCCACTTTAGACTGCTCGAGGCTACCGGTAGCTAAAGTAGCGTGCAATGGATACTGCTCTGTTTAAAAATTAACATCTGCACATAATTACGCTTCATAAATAACCCACGTTTCTGACCGCCAATCGTCTTGGCGTCCCTTGGATTTTTCTCTTGGCAGGAAAACTCGAAATACTTTTGAGACGGTCACCAAATAGAAATGTTCACACCTTTCAGAGGAAACCCCAGAAATTACAACGTGTTATGTCCGGCCTTTGATAGCGTCGGGACGTGGCTCCCAGTCTGAAACGGCGAGGTTTTCAAGATGCAAGCGAGCGCCGAAGGCTGCCGTTTAATCTCCGCTGTGGCTTGCATCCGATAATTACAGGGATAAATGAGCCCCGGGGCCCATGTCGTGTAAGGCGGGACTTTAGTAAAACTATCTTCCAGTCACTGACTGCCTCTTTAATATTTGGAGGTAGTAAACCCTTAGAAAAACCGTGAAGGCAGACCGGTGGAGTTTTCTGAGTAATCCAGGGAGACGAAAAAAAATAACGAATTAAGACGATGCCTGTTGCTATCCTGATTATTTTATCATTTTGAACCTCCTCTGATGAACTTATTCATCTCAATACTACCTTACCTGCACTACAAAATATATTACTAAGGGTAGGATTGTATTATTCAAGATCGGATGATAAAAAAAAGTGAAAAGTATCCTTCTGCTGATTGAAATTCCTGTTGTTCACTTCAATTCCTGTCCGTTACTTCCAGGAAGTGGAAAAGAAATGTTTATGGCAATCAAAAGCTTACTGACAGGACATGTTAGAAATGGGAACAAGAACAGATGCTTGGAAATGACTGAATTCAAAACACGCAAAGGAGAGAAGAAGTGTTTCCATGGCGGAAAAACTGCTGCGCAGAACAAACATTTTCAACCTTTCTGCAGCTGCAAATAAATGTTCCATGTCCATGTTGTATTTAGTAATGTCAAAAGGCCATTATCGGAGGAATGTGAATTGCCCTTCTGCTGAAGGTTCCAAATTTTGGTCTGAGGTCTCATCCCACATCTAACTTTGGGCTCCTAATGACTTACATTGACGGACAAAACCTCTTTTTGGGTTAGCCGTCACCGCACGGCAATTACTGGGTGCAACCAGGCAATCTGATATTACAAGATAGCGTAAAGACACCACGCCACGTGTTCACAACATTTCCCTTGCCATATTGCTGCTTTTTTTAATATCTATGAGACACAAAAGAAAAACACGCCTTCATTAATACACACGATGATAGAATTTCTGCTCGTGTGTTGGAAAATAGATTGATTCCAAAGTATGACAAGTATAAATTCGTCGGAATTCATCAGTCTGAGTTGTGAAATTTGCCCCAAATAAGCGTAAAATTTAGTTAGATAATAGAAATGTCCACAACATTTTGTTGCAATCTTAAACGGTGATTGGTGCTAATGTTTCCCAACATTTAGGAGTCACAACTAAAGTACTCATTTAAAAAAAATGCATCTTTGGGACTTTAGTGTTTGTCACAGCAAACTTGAAAGGTCAAAGGTCACGTTCGGGATGCCTAAAAATACTTATATGTTTTCCCAAAGTACGCCCACTTCCAAAAATGTTTGATTTATTGGCCACGTTGAGGGGCCAGAAACGACTCCTTCGTTCGTGCTCCGGTCTAAGAATAACTTGGACTAATACCAAAACATCTCACTGGATATTTTAGAATTTGTCAAGTATAGTGTAGCCATTCTCTTCACTAGGATGAATTGAAAATTTAACGAAACGGCGGTCTTTGTCCAACCTTCAAATGTCGGCTTGAAAAGGCAACGCAACGTGTCAAGACGAAGGACTTCAACACTGTTTGAGTATCGCGTCATAAAATGCAAACAAGGGCGACAATATAGGATTTAAAAGTGCGCTAATACTGCCACGTGTGTTTGCTGACAAGTCTTGCGTGTCGAGGAGACTATTTGTTAAGCAGTGACAGCTCCGGGGTGTTGTGTGTCACTGTGATGACAATGTAACTCAATATATAATATCGCTGTCAAAAGCGTATGTATATGGCTTCGGTATGACATTTTCCATGACTTGTACACTTTTTGTTTTTTTGGAACGGCAAGCTACGCCGTCGGACTTGAACCCGGAGACCTTTGGAAGTAACTCTAGTACCTGCGAGCTGCAAGGGATCTGCAGCAGCATGCTAAGCTTGCATCGCGCCGTCTCAAGGTGAGACGGAAAGCCGGATTGTGGCTCTTCGCGAGGGTTGGTCTGTCGGGGAGATGTCAATCTGAAGGTTCAATGTGTGGGGGGAGGTTAGGGGGGCGGAGTCTTGGGCTGAAATAGCTCGGGCTCGGACGTCTGTTTGTCTATCGTAACTGTGTAGCGAGAAGAAAAGCGCAAAGGCAGAAATCCCGGAGCTTTTGCTACGTTGGCGATCATTTCGTAGCATTTTTCGTTATTAAGGGAAAATGGGCAGACTTTGTGCAATTAGTGTAAAAAAAAATCTACAATTGACAGAGAGCTGTGATCAATTACCTAAATTGATGATTTGGTGAAGACTCGCCCTAATAGCTTCTCACCAAATCCATTTTTTTTTTTTGACTTGCTTAATTTGGGTCACTTCGAACTTTAGAACAGTTAAAAATGTCCCATTCAGAATTTTTTTGCAACTACTTGTGGAGACATTGCGAAAAGGAAAACTAATAAATTGTCCACTGTCAGTGAGAGTCTTAATCTTCAATGATATATTTTAAGTGCGGAGGAGTGTCTGATGTTGCTTAATTTTAAGAATTAAACTTGGAAACAATTCTACTGCTGCATAAGCACCAGCAGATGGCAGCGATGCACAAGTTTAGTTTTGATCTCATCCCAGTTTGTTGATCATAATACCAACATCGGTTCCGCTACTGATCGATAAAGAACAGAAAACGCTATAACCAGTGAATCTTTTTTTTTTGAAAATGAATACGAATTGTGTTGAAAAAGAGTAAAAAAATGGAACTTAGCATTAAATACTTCAACTAGATTCTTTCGATTGATGATGCCGAGCGAAATGTCGATAACCAAAACGAGTCCAGAATCAATAAAGGGCAAAAAAAACGTTTGCGGTGGGTTACCAACAACAACTTTATCTACTTGTTGACAAGCCGCTAAAGCTTCCCGAGTGCTCGACCCGGTGCAACTCTTGAGAAATGCCTTCGCATGATTTAAAAGCCGGGGGCTCAACTTGCCTCTCCGCCTTTTGTCTGACTCTCTTGTCTCTGGTGTTCTCTGGTGTTCCCTCCCGTCTGTCTCGGTCGCGTCTACCGATTTAGAGGTAATCTGACTCTAAGGGTATATAGCTCTGCCTTTTTAATGCACTTAGACCTGACTCAAAATGTGATGAAAAGCGTTCCCAGCTGGCTTGCCATTTATTTTCCTTTTTTTTTTTTCTTTCTCTTCAGCGTTTTAACGGCTTTTATGTCATCACAATAAAAGCCATGGCGAAAAGGGAGTGTCATGGAAGACGAGGGCAGGAAATCTGGAGAGAAAAGGGAGTGACGCTGAAAAAGGTGGCTAGCAAATCATTATTTGCCAGAAGATCCGACTATTTATTCAATATAATGGTTGTGTTTCTTTTTTTTTTTTTATATTCAGGCATTTGCGCTAACAGGTCTTCCCCAGCTTGGCTATGAAATTGAGGTATGTGCGACACTTTAATGCCAGATTCCTACAGATGGTGGCGCTACATTGCTTTAGATTCCAGATCAGCACAACTCTAGTAGAAGATGAAGATTAGGGGTGAATATCGAGAGAAATGTCCACAACAAGTTTAGTCAGCTGACTTTCTAACGCAGTAAAATCATCATGTGCGTCGTGGCTGTGAGAAGAACCAATAAAATTTGTGCGTAGAAATGGCTGCTCGGGAATAAGTTAACAAGCGGATTCGCCGAGAGCTGTCAATCAAACAGCCCGGCCCGTCTTCTTTGACTCTGAAGCGCCACACGTGATTTGGCGGCAGATTAACGAGCGGCGATAAAGCCGCCTGTTCTAAATGTTTGCACCGTTCCTAAAGCGCCCGGATCGAAGATCCATAAAGCGCTGGCACGAGACCCATAGCGTGAATGGCGCCGGACCCACGTTGAGATTTCCGACCTGCGGCGAGCCTGTTTCAAATCAAATTAAGGCGCTAAGTTAATCAGGTGGCACCTCATAGACGGCCATCTGTCAAACTAATGGCCTGTCAGGGAGCAATGCTACTTTTTTTTCGTGATTGGCCGACCATATGGGCGCTGGCTAGATTATCAAATAGGGATGCATCATGGAAATGGTTAATTAACCCCTCCCGTGACGTCTGTTTCTCGGGAATAGCCATACCGACATTGGACTAAAATTCAGGGGAAGAACCTCTATTACAAACTACTTCCTGTTACATGTTTTATTAAATGAGCATGTGGTGTTTAGATCATACGGAATGAAAGTTAGAAGATGAATTTGTGCATTTACCCAAGTATATGAAGAATATGGCGCGTTTAATAATCCAGGTTGGAACTTTTTGAGCAGGCAACCATCTGGAGCGCTGATAAAATTGGATAAATATTCCCGCTGGAAAACGGCCAATGAACACACTTTATATCTCCTGACTGACTCCATTACAACGCAATTCCGCTCGTATCCTGCTACTTAGTTTGGAGATTGGACGACCATCTGGGGTCTTGGTAGAGGATCACATTGCTTAAATGCTTGCGGGTCAGTTAGACAGGTTGGATTGGGGGGGAAATGACAATAAGCGTGCTATACACATCCCCTTTAACTGAACAGTTTTCATGGCATGGATCACGAACGAGCTCAATGCATGGATCAAATTTTGAAACCGTAAGAGTCAAAGAGCCACACCTTTCGTCAGAAGCAGCGTAAAAATAATAATTTGAAAAATATAATTGAGTATTTGCTTTTAATGGGCGCTGATGAATTAGAACGTGTTTTAAGAAAGAATAAAAATACGAGAAAAACGAGGCAACGAGCCACCGTACATACAAAACATGATAAGAAGCAAAGAGTCATATTGGCCGGGAGCCGTATGCGGCTCGAGAGCCATGTGTCCGCCACGCCTGATAATAAAAAACAGTTTGTATTTTTTGGCAACATTGTAATTCCTGGTCCTTTGGACTTGGGGCAGAACCGCAAGGTTCAACCAACTTTACATGGATCAGATAGACAATTTAAAACATATATATTTATAAAATTGAGTTTGTATATTTTGCCAATATTCTAATTTCTGGTCCATTGCACCTGGCGCAGGACAGAAGGTTTCAACCAGCTTTAAAAGACCCCCCGCAGTGCGCACGCCATATGCATGGAGACGACATCATTATCACCATCATCATCATCATTCCCATCATTCTCATCATGACCATCATCCTCATCCTCATCCCCATCCTCACGACCGGGGCTTCTTACCTATTGGCGGGTGCGCCGGTTTGTATCCCTTCTCGTTGCTGCACGCCCCGCGGCCGTGGAGGAGGGCGTGCAGGGGCTTCTCCTCGCCGCTGCGGGGCAGGCATCGCAGGCCCTGGGCGCACGTCCCCGTGTAGACGCCGCACGGCTGGCCCTCGCTCAGGGCGCACGTGAGGCAGCAGCCGCAGCCGGGCTCCTTGACCAGCTGGCAGCCGCTGGGGATGGGCGGACACATGGACATGGCCTTGTCGTCGCACGGCTCGCACGGCACGTACGAACCCCAGCAGCCGCCGCCGCGGAGTCCCCACAGAAATGCGAGCAGGAAGCACAACAAAGTCCCCAACATTGTCGCCGTCTCGTCTAGTTATCGCTTTATATAAAAAAAAAAAAAAAGGAGGCCCAGGAGGTGGAGGGAAGGAGGGACGGAAGGGAGGAGGAGGAGGAAGAGGAGGAAGAGGGGGGGAAAAGTGGACCGCTCTAATGAAGCACAATGCCTCAATCAGATAATCCCAGTCTTAAAAGCTAAAGCCAAGAGTCTTTATCCAAGTCGTGTTGCTATCTAATGCAACAAAAAAAGCAGGTTAATTACAGGCTGGAAAAAGTTGCTATTGCTCTTTCACCCCCCAAAAAATGATGGTCCTCTGCAGAAGACACGGGAATGCAAAAATGGGAAAAAAAAGTCTTTGCATGAAGAAGAGAGAGAGAGAGAGAAAACAAAGCAAGTCCGAGCCAGCCAGCCAGCGAGCACAGCACACAGCACACAACACAGGCCTTCTTGAATTGTCACTAGTACTACTTTCTCCAGCTGAGCTCTCCGAGCAGACTGATCGACTTGGGAGCTGCCTTGGCTTTTTAAAAACAGCCCAAACCCCGAACTATGAATACGCTTAACAGCAGCCAGGGAAGGGAGGCGCACTTGTTCCACGACTTGGCCTGCAGCCAAAAGAGTCAGAGTCTCTCTCTCTCTTTCTCTCTCTCTCTCTCTTTTTCTCTCTCTCTGTCTCTCTTGCCCTCCCCCTTTCCTAGGAGAGCAGCAAGCAAAGCGAGGAGATCGCTCTTTCCCTCTGAAACAACGCTGAGGTGCCTGAAGAAGAAAATGTCACCCAAAATATCATTGCAACAAGGACCTGAAAAAGGTAACGTTTTGCACAATTCATAAGGCAGAAGCAATGACATATCCATCCTGTTTCTTTGGTAAACCACAAATTGCATAACTACACTCCCTGTAATAACAGAAATAGGAGCATTTATTCCTTATCATTCGTCATAGGGAGCGACTGATAATCATTTAACACTCCCTTTTTCTCTAGTAACCCGCAAAATGGCCAATTATTATAATTTTTATTACCTGTTAAAGGCTGATGAGAGCATCCAACTAGTGTACAAGATGAAAAAATGCTCTTCTATCACCAGGGGAAAATTCCTTTTTCAATACAGTTAATAATGAGGAAAACAAGTTTATCTTTATTCAAAAATATAGCAATTTTCCACTGAAACCGCATGCAAAAAAACCAATTACCAATTCAAGTAATCTTTTTACCTGGAAATTTATTCTATGAAAACTCACTTATTTGCATTTTTTGGCTGGTTTCTGCAATGCCCTAAGATCCCACAAGATGCCACCAAACTGCTAATTGGTATAAAAAAAATGTATGTTCAAGTTGCTTTCTATACTTTTGAGATTTTTGCCTGTAAAGGATGAGCTAAATTTAGAATGTGTGGATTCGTGTTGATGTTATCTAAACCATGAGTGTGTTATAAAAAGAGGAACTGGAAGTCCTTTCTTAATTTTCCACATTGGCTTTGCATTCAATAAATCAAAAGAGCGGAGAAATCAGGCTGGAAAGATCCACGTCACACTTTAAAGCTCTTCCATATGTTGGGAATACCTGCTTCCGATTGGGCCCAATTCCCGACTAAATATTTGTCAAAGTGTCCTGCAATTTAGCCGAAATGACCAACTTTTCATTCAATTTCAGATATGTGTCATACTATATCTTGCATATCTCCAACTCGCATTCAGAGTTAGCTTTTGCTAACTTTCCACGGCACAGCAAAGAGGTGGCCAATTGGCCACTTGGGATTTCCATTTCAGTCCAATTTTCCAAAGTTTTCCAGTTCAATTTCTCTCCAAGAAAGCACGGTAAAAGAGTGGTTGGCACACCGTTTTGAGATCAAGGCTTGAATCCCAGGCTACCGCCTTCCTGTGTGGGATTTGCACGATCTCCCTATGCCTGCGTTGTTTTTTTCCGGGTACTCCGCTTTCCTCGCACTTATTAAGAACCAGCATTGTAGGTTGATTGGACACTCCAAATTTGTGAATTTCTTTGAGACCTACTGCCCATAACTGTGGGTATAGATGGGATGAACTCCAGCACCCCCGCGACCCACCTTAGGATAAGTGCGCCGAATGAATTTCTGACCAATGTAACGTTCATACTTCCCAATGATGAACACCCAATTGTTACAATTCGTCAAACATTCAATGGGTAATTTGCCCCTTACAGATTAAAACATCTCATTTAACATTTCATTTCATTTCAAATCAATCAAACTGGCATCCAGACCAATTATTTTTTATGACCAATTTGGCATCCCTTTAGTCCTCCTAAAAACCCATTTTTTCACCAACATACTCAACATTTGTAATATGGATTTCCTATTATTTTACCGCCAACGGCACCTGTTGCTTCCACAGTTCCAGTCTACGTTTCTCCGATATAAAAACATATTTAAAGAGCCATGCACGCATGTTTCATGGGATATTTGAGGGACGTCTCGACAATTTAGCGCGAGCCAGTCGTGCTGACATTCTAACCCGCATTCACAATACCGGCTGATTGTTTCAGCGTGTGTTGGGCTGCCTTCGCACATGTCATCCCCCCCGGCCCGCCAAACTCAAGGCTGTTATTTCCATCTCTCCTGGCTTTTCTGAGATGCACAAACTCCACCCCTCGTCCACCGTACATCGCAATCGCAGTGGTGTTCCTAGCCATTTCTACTCTTCATTATATCTAAGCTTGAGTTGCAAACATTTGCCCCAAAGCGTCTTGTATTTTAGTATTTAAATTTTTTTGTGTCCACTAGAAGGCACTGTTAGCAATGTAAAATTGTGCAGCCTCACGTGTTGCAGCCATGTTGTCCAGCTGTATAGCAGGCTTAGCGAGAAATTTACAGTGTGTGGGTATTGGACGGTACCCCCAGGAATCCCAAAACAGACGCTGGAGTATTTGTTTTTAGAAAGAGTGTTTTCCTTGTTGAGAGCGTCAAAGATTAAAATAAAGTCCTGCAGCAACTGAGACGGAGAAACACACATTTGTGCTAATCTGGCGGTTTTTATGGAATGTGTTTTTGGGCGTTTTGATGCGTCATTTGTCATGCTCGTTAGCATCGTCATGCATTTTTATGCATGGCATTGTTAGGTGAGGTAAAAATTATTCACAGTTTGAAACTTTAAAAACTTTTAGCATAGTTTAATGGTGATCTAAAATGGTTTGCCGTATATTTTTTGCTTAATTTGTTGCTTGCAAACAGCAACAAAGTTCAGAATTTTCGTAATTGAAGAAAAAAAACAGCAAACATTGAGTTTACTGGCCTTACTCACTATTTAATTGATGTTTATGCAAATAGTTGAATGAACCTCAGGTTAAATTCGCTCTGATAAGTAATAGAGTTAAAAAATAGTCACGTCAGCCTCGCTCAAACGTGACGTGGTAATTTCTTTCATTCTCACTTTCATTGTTTGCTCAGTCCTTGGAAGAAGAAAAAAATCCAAAGATCTGCTTGATGAATTATTGGACGTCATTTTGTGGCGCATTATGGCGTACTTTCTCCAGAGAGAGAGAGATTGTGCACGTTCTATTTTCAGCAATGAAAACAGGAGCAAGTTGTGTGGAGTCATCAAGTGACCCTGCAATTTTCCAGATTCAATCAAGTCCAAAACTGGACATTTCAACTGTCAAACTCTTGATAAAAGCCAGAAGTGGCTTGGCCCTCACTTGGCGCGACAGCGTGCCAGAAAGCACTCATTAAAACAATTCAGCGGGATCCCAAGTATTAGTTTGGATTTCCACAAATTCCATCATTTTTCGCTATTGTTTTTGGGGCTCCGACCCGACGCAAGTAGAGGTCACTCCTCATATATTTGACAAAAAAAGATTGAAGGGACACTGGTTAACCCTTCTGAGTTCTGGTTATGGTTTATAAGGTATAACTGGTATCATAATTTACAATTTATGGATGCCTTGTCTGAAAAAAAATGTTGATTAGGTTACCTTCAGGCCCCTAAACACCAAAAAAAGTTCCAAAATTCATAACATGTCATTAAAAAGAGCTCAGTGAATACTTTTTGGCGGAATTTGTCAAGTATAATGAGCTCCAATGTAAATTTATTAGAAGCCCGAATTATGATTTTACTCAACGAGTGTCTATGCTTTTGCACAAAACCGAAGTCTTTATCCACACAAAAATTCTCCTTTTTTATGGTAAGTTATTGGGCAATGTTTCAGAAATGTTGGCCTTCAAAAATGCATCTAAATCTGCATTAATATGTGTTATTATTTGGTTGGAATTTGGAGAGAGGCATAAAAGAAAATGTATCAAAAATATGTATTTATGATAAGATTTGAATCCGGGTTTAGACAAAAGAGATAGTTTGAAGCAATTTTAGTCGAGCTCAGGTTGCCGAAGCGTCGGTTTGTGTTTGGATTTTCACGCCGCTAATTAATATGAAATCATATTTTAGATATGAATTGTGTTTAGAACCCGAATTTCTTCTTTTCAGCCTACAATCATCTTAATTCCCTCGCCTTTCTGCGTGGCCTTAACTTTGTATTGTTATACGTATCCAACCTCACATTTCTGCCAAGAATAAAAAATATTGACTTTCGGACAATATGTTGAAATATTAAAGTGTATCACGTATCTGTGAAAGATACGAGTCGTGGAAAGGTGCCATACAAAAACACTGCTATCAGTGTCCACCTTGAAACTTGGGAAATCGGGTAGAGGAGCTACAAAAATATGTTGGGGAATTATTTTGAGGGTAGAAATTTAAAAAATAATCTTTGAAATTATTTAAAATGTAAAAATACTGTACGTTGGCTAGAGTTCTCAGAATCTGGGTTCAATCCTTGCTGGGTTGCATCCTTCCTGTGTTTGCATGTTCTCCCTGGGCTTGTGTGGGTTTTCTCCAGGTAATCCGGTTTCCTTCCACATCCCCAAAAACATGGATGCCGGGTTTTTTGAACACTTTAAATTGGCCCTAGGTATGATTATGAGCATGAATAGTTGTTTGTCTTATTGTGCCCTGTGATTGGCTGGCCACTGAATCATGTCTCCCCATGACCCTTGTGAGGATAAGTGTTATGCAAAATGAATGTACATGGGCATGTATGAGATATAGCTTTTAAAATGGCCTCTCAAAAATTGCATTCATACATTATATAGGTGTATTAGTATGAATGTAGTGTATGAATTTATGTAAGAACTTATATAAAATTGGCCATGCTTTGTTGCTACAGGTGGTAATAATTGATAGACTTGGATTTCTGGTGTTCAGGATTTTGTGTGTGTGTGGGTGTGTAGGACAAAGATGGTTTTATGTCTTTCAAATACCTTCTTAATGAAAAAAAAAGGAGCGAAGCTAAAGTTTGAACGTAGCCAATGCTGTTCCCAAGTTGACAGTGTTGCTATAGTGGCATTGTCAACAGCGCGCCCAAACTCCCTGGAGATTGAAAGCTGCAGGTTTCAATTACCATCAAAATGCCTGGATGGGACCGCCAGAGAACCTGCATGATCTCGTAACCTGAAACTTATCTCCGCGCCGGGATGGAAACTGCAGATGAAGATAAGGAGGCTGTTAAACTGAAAACTGTACACGCACGCGCTAGTCTTTTTATAGTCTATTAATGTATGGTTGGCCTAAAGCATTTCCAAAACAAAGACCATTTAAACACGTGCGCAGAGACGTTGGAGGGGGGGAAGGAGTTGAATGCTTTTGCCTTGTGGCCTGGTCTGGTCCCTGGCCAAACATTTACACTCGTCCTTACAATAGCCAATCCTGTCGTTTGTTAAATAGTCATGTATTTGTGCTTGGTCCTCCCTGCAGAGTTGGATTTTTTAAATTATTTTTTTTATCATAACATCAAGACTGCCAAACTGCCAATCATTTGGAACTGACTTTTTGACTCGATCCAAGAAATGGGACATTTTGTGTTACCTGGTTTTTGAAAGATTTTTTTTAACTTTAAACAGGGACAAGGAAAGATAGTTCAAAAATTTGATTAAGCAAACTCAATTGGAAATTTTGTGTCAGGGTCATTTTAAGAAAAATCAAACTTCGTTCATCATGTTAATCAGGATTAAAAAAAATTGGGGGGAATTATTATTTTTTTTTCAAATAGTATTGACTCTTTGGTTGCTATTGCCGTTGACAGACGTCCAATCCGTTTTGACAGTCAAACTGTATTGAGTGTTTATCACCAAGAACAAGAAAATACTGGCATTCTACAGTTTTACGAGATTCAGGTTTTGACTCCTGCGCTAAAGCAGAATGGATGTCTTTTGGCAGCCAAGCTAAGAACTTGAACATTTGAGAATGGCTTGATGCGTAAACATGTTGACGCTTTTATGACTGTTGTATGATTACATTTGGAAAGCAATACTGAAAACCTCAACATCTCTTAAAAGCAGTGATCTTGAGATTTCCGCGCACATGGATCACACAAATCTTCCATGTTTATCCCAAACATCTTAAAGTTGATGTTGCTAGTGACTCTTGTTTTGGTGCACATTGATGTCATGTCACCACTTCCCAAAGGTTAGGGGCCAAAAAGTGGTTTTCAGTGATACTACGGACCATGCATGTGAAAACCAGTTTTTTTATATATATTTTTAGGCATGATCATCGACCACTCGCGCTCCAAAACGCACTTTTTAGAAGAAAAAAACGACATCAGTACAATAAAACATCTCATGCCCAGAAATGAACAGTAAGTCGGCCATTTTGGTTCAAAGCGATCATTTCGAACTGCATTTTTTTTGTCCATTATAACAATCAGCACTTATCAATTTCACTGACAAACACAAACTTGATTTTTCTTGGCAGATTGAAAATAAAATAAAATAAAACCAAATAAAGTTTTTCCCCCCCTTTAAAGGTAAATTAAACACTCCATCTTGGATGTTTGCCCAACAAAGGTCCAATCCGAATTAAATTGTGAATCCTTATTTTGCCTCGCAGTCGGACCATGACATTAAGGTTTTACGATCAAGATTCATCATCAAAATAAAAAAAGAGTGTGTGTTTTGAGGGCATTGCTGCTCGCAAGCTTTAATTTTGAACTTTTCTTGACTTGTGGTTGTCGACAGGGAAAGCAGCAAGTCTTGGTTTATCCACGTACCGCAACATTGGACTTGCGCGAGAATGATATGATGTCAAATTGACCACGTCAACTGGAGGTCATCGCCATTCACTCATTCCAAAGTAAGTCCATTTTTTGTTTACTTTGGCTCGCGTCCTTTCCTGCGATGTGTTTTAATTGGCGTCAGCGAAACATGTGCTAGAAAAAGCACCATAAAACGTTCATTTATACCAAATAAGTTTCAGCTCATATTCTGTAATTACCATATGGCATTGAGCAGGTCCTTCATTTTTTTTTTTCAAAATTACAGGTTGTGTCTCATCAACCACAGCGGTGATTTTGTTGCAATATATTAAGTTTTTTCCTCCGCCAACTGTAATGACGGGACGACCTTCGTAAAAAGTGTGCTATTTTATGGTAGCTGAAATGCAAAAGAATAAAAAAAAAATGTTTGGCTAAGATGTAGATCAGAAATTACACCCCGTTCGTCGGTGTAAGGCTATTTAGCCGACGCGAAAGATCGCCTCTGCATGCGAGGCTCTCTCGTTCTTTGATTAGAGAGTGGCTTTCAATTTTGATTTGGTCAAGGCTCTGGTTTGCGACTGCCATGCTACAGCGAATCCACAACGGGCCCGGAGGACACTCAAGCTTTTGCAGGCTATGTAATTACCCAGTAAATTATTCGGTGGCTCCAAACCGTAACATAAAGGCATTCATTTTCAAAACCAGCTTACAAGTCAACCTCTGGCAGTCAACTTTTTTTTTTAAAAAGGGATCTTTAACATACGACGGCCCAGAGAAGGCTTTGTCTTTTTTAAAGAAAAGCACAAATATAAACGAGGAGCACCATTGGAAGATGGTCACATTTCAGTGGAGAGGAACGCAAAGGAAGTGAGGGGAGATGTGATGGGAGTTTGATGTGTTTGGCTCCGGCCGGCCTTGAATCTGCATCGGGAGATCCGACAAATGTGTTTGTGTGGGCAGATGTTGGCCGATGAATCTTGAAACTTTAATACGAAGCAAAACTGACCTTCGGCGAGTTCAGCGTTCATCATTGTGAAGAAAATATTTTTTTTCCTTCCATACCCATAATAATTAACTCTCTATGAACCCGTTTTGGGATTTTGCAATTGGAGTCGGAACTCCTCACTCATTCTTCACAGAGACAGGCAAAAGCTGCAAAGTCGTAAATTTTGCGAGCTCAGCGTTCTGGTTCATCCGGTACAAAAAAATGTAATTTCTTGACTCAGCACGGTGCAGCTTTTGAAATCTTTTGGCCTTGTGTTTGGCCGCTGGCAGGAACATTCATGTTTCAAGACAAAGAGACGCACAAATATGATTTAATCTGTCATCACAACAACGAGATAAAAAAAACAACACTCGGAGCCAGATTATGTATTTTCCTCTTTGAAAAACAAATTATTTTAGAAGACCCGAGACTGCTTTTATTTTGTAATTGGTTAAGGCAGCTTCACCACAAAGATCAGCACAATGTCAATTGAATTGCAGCAAAAAATATGCCAGTTTCTTTTTCAAACAGATCTAGGAAGCTTGTTTCACTTCCTTGGAAATTAACAAAAAGCTTTAAACTATTTTCCCATGTTTCCTATATTACACCAGATAGAAGAAAATCACATATTTGATGACATCATCGCATAGATAAAAAAAAAAGTAAAGGGCCTATTCCACTGATTATGCACAATACTTTCGAGACTTTCTGGCCCAATACTTTTGTCAGTCCCCATATTAGCCCAAAGCCACACAAGGTTTTGATTCCTAAAGAATCCAAGTGGCCACATATTGTGACAGCAGAATGGCCGGCCTTGATTTGTAGCAGAGAGGCTAAGAAGGTCAAAACTGTCAACATGCGTGCCTGCTTGAAACGTGACTGTTGAACCACATATTGTATCACGCTGCACTCAATTAAAAGGTTAAGGCTCGTGGAACCTGCCTAATGAGACATTTGACCTCGCGTGGACACTTGCTCCATCTTAATCTCCAACAATGGAGCACATTCAGAGCTGTGGAAAAAGCTAGAACATTTGCTTGTTCGGTCCAGACTGCGTTGGTTGGCTAGTAGATCAATTTCATGACACATTCAAACCCTGGTTTTCAGATTCTCATGTATATCGGGACCCCTAACGGGAAGGAGGTCAGAACGTTCTCTATTTGGGCTCCAGTCCTTTGGAATTCCGACCCTATGGAAAGTAGAGCTACTACCTCTGTGGTAATGTTCAAATCTCAATTTAAAACTATCTTTGACACTCCACCGCATCTAGTATGCAATTAACCCTGCCTTAACCCCTGACATCTGGATTTTGGCCTGTTTTGATGCCCCCGACACCACCCTGACTCCGCCTCCTGCTCGAAGAGTGGACTAGGTGGTGTATAAATAAACTTGATCCGAATTTTAATCATTACGAGAACAAAGACGTATTTTGTCAGATGTCGAAAGTTTAGCAAAGCACTGATGTCATTTTTCAGAAACTGAATTTCATACTTGGACATGATGTTTTGCCTTTTAGTTAAAAAAAAGATACTTTTATCTGTGGATGTAGAAATGTAGTTTCAAAAATACTTTGCTCTGACTTCAATCTCAGAAACCCTAAATTTAATGACCAGGATTGTTGTCAAGCTTCGGGAATGTTTGTTGATGAGTTGATCATTCGATTCAGGTATGGAAATATAGAAAACAGACTGGATGGGTGCACTTCAGGACCAGAATTGCCGAGCCCTGTTCTAAAACAAAGACTTGATTCATGTTCTTGTGTCAAATCATAGACTTGCGATGTGCCAAAATCAAACAGTTAACTCTATTCATGCCACTGACAATGATAGACGTTTTCTAACCCATTTTAACTTTTGTAAGTCACAATGGATGGGACAATGAATGTGTTTGACCCGAGACTACATAACGTTAATCAGTACAAACACTTCACCTAGTTGTGCTGTGACCTGTGATACCGCCTGATTTTTGTTTTCTCTCCAACTAATTCAAAAGGTGAACTAATGATTAGCTCATATCTGACTCACAGTTCTGGGTTTGTCTCTCACTGCAGGATTTCACAACATCCTCCCACAATACAAAGATGTTAGCTTGTTTGAAGACTAACAAAACAAAACACCGAAACCTATGGATGAAGGTAAGTTTCGGTGGTTTGACCGTGCTAAATTTGGTGAACACCATTTTCTAGTCCTCTTGTGTGTGATGGAAAATGGACACACCTAAGTCAAACTAGATAGGGTGATCTCTTTGCCGTGTGTTGACTCAAGTGTTTCTCCATTTTCTGATCTCCAACTAACCTTGGAACTGAACGGCGTAGTCAGTTTCACCTCCATATGATTCCGATGTTCTCTTTATGAAAACATAAATCCCAAATTAGCTTTTAATACGTTTCCTGGAATTGGCATCCAGTAAGTGAGCTAAAGCAGCCCAGCGAAATTAAAGAAGTCACATATCTGCCAAACCATTCTGCATTATTTAAGGCTCATGTATATTAAAGAAAATTGGAGCACCCGGAGAACGTAGACCTCCGCGAAGCCGAAGCTAAAGACAGCCTAGCCTGTTGCAAATATTACATTATGGAACAGAATACGGGATCACACCCCTGCCAAACACGCAATCTTCAATTTTTGGCTTCTTCTTCCCGCGCTCATGTTCACTTGCTCTACGATAACCTTCACATAAGTGTTGCAATGAATCAACAAATTTGAAACCATCTTCCACAATTACACTTTAACTGTTCCTGGGTCTGTACTCCAACGGGGGAGATCTTGGATTTGGTTCCTGGGATCAGAAACCAGACTGTTCCAATTTCCTCAATCACACTCATTTCTTGATAGTTACCGATATTTTAAATGGTTATACATACATCTCGCTCAACTTGCTTCTTATGTTCTTTGTTAGTCATCACAACATGGTCAGTGTCAACCACGTGCTGGTTATTTTTCATAATATAGGCGCTCCTAAACTAGCTTTCCAGTTGTCCACTCACAAGAAAACACATGTTGTACATGAACCCCATTCCATTGTTAACATTGTTCCTATTTTTGATATACTCCTTCCATAAAAAACTGAATTTAATCCCGAGTTAATCCCTTGCTCATTGTCCTAGCTGCTAAATACCTTGATATTTCTGTGGTGGGGTAAGCAATGATTCCTCTGCGTTGGTATTTTTATTGCCGAACATAAATCTCTCGCCATGACTAGAATCCACCTGCTACTGCGGTAGAAATTCAGCAGTTTGAAAACATTCTACGTTTTTTCGCGTAGCCTCGTTTGCTAGAATTGCTCGTATTGTTGCACAGTTCTTTTAGGGACACTGATCTTTAAGAAAAAGAATATATTTTGTAGGACAGATTCTTATTTTGACCCAGCAGGACCACCACGTGTAAGCGATGCGCGTACTTTCTCTCGTGACAAACTCGTACCCCCCCCCACCCCCGGCACGCCAAAGTTGGCCCGGCCAAGTAACATGTGATGGGCCACTGACAAAGTGCTGACTGGCTGAGTTCTCGCTCCCTTCATCAGTCATGACAATTGCCATTTTTTCCCCTCAATGAATTCCATTGTTGTGCTTTTAGTGCCACAAAAGACATTAGCGGTTCTGGATTTCTGTGCAAAAGTTTTGCGGTTGATTCAGTGGTAGCTAATCAACTGTAACAGCTGCCCAAGCAAACACAACTAAAAATACGATAAAACACACAACAGATTTCAAAACAAAACTTTCTGTTCTTTCTGTACTGGCTCAAACTTGTATTCGGAGTGGAGGGAACCTGATTTCACAACCAATTGGAAGCATAGAATGTGACACATATTACACAATGCAACATAACCGCCAGCTCATAAAAGCAAAACATTTTGTTCAGTGCAAAACCAGTCCGTTGTTATTATTTATTTTTAAATTGAACGAGTCAGATTCCTCAGGCATTTAACATCCTAAGTAAAGTAAATGTGTCAAGAGTCAAATACGGCGTGTTTACGAATAAACCAAGGATGCTCGCATGCCTATTTTGGGGGGCTGTGGGCATCTTTCTGCTAAAACGTTCCATGTGTCGTGAGGTTCACGGGGCAATTCATCAAGCGTAATGATGCGAGGGCACTCTGAGGTAACGTCAAACTGATGCTAATCTTCTCTGCCATAATCAGCATGCACCAAAAGGGAATGACATGCTAAATTATTGCCTCATGAATAATCTGGTCGGGATCATCTTGATAAACAACAATTTTCAGAACCGCCAGTTCCTTCCTGGCAGACGTCACCGTGACAAAAGCTTTTGTCCAAAATTCATTGGGAAACTTGTGGAGAATCCAGAAAAGCTCTAAAAGAAGTGGACTTGAAATCTTTCTCTTTGTAAGAAAAGTCAAGTCGATGCGCCAAGGAGCTTGCTGATGGTTGTCGTTCACGTTGATATAATTATAGACATTCACACCTGGGAGTCGTGCAGTAAAAGTGCTGCGCACGGCAGTTTCACTGCCGCATCTGGAGGTTAATGACCTTCCAACAAAACTTCTCAGCAGGTTCTTATAAAATGGTTATTGTGCACTTACTTCACCGTGCCTGCACTTGAAGCTCTAATTTCTTTCCATTGAGTTGGAGCGCCAAGATACGTAATTATCTTCGAGGTGAACACAAATTGAGGCTAACAACTTATTTAAAAACAAAAAGCTTTCTCTTCAACACCTTACGGAGAAGGTATACCAAGTATATGTAACAATAATTCTCTTTAAAACTAAATGAGCGCCTGGGCAAAAAAACTCAGATAGCCTCTTTCTGGGCCATAATCCCAAATATACATCCATTAAATGGGTATTTAATTTCTGGGCCTCTTTCAAGGTCACTTTTCAATCCAACTCGGCAATATTTCAATGGAGTCCTTGCAACAAAATCAAATTTAGGGTGCAACATAATGAACTATTTTTGTTAAAAAGAGAAATACAGTTCCTCCATTTCATTTTTCTTTATACTAGCAACTGGTAAATCCCAACTTTTATGTGTTATCCTCCCAAAATGTTGAAAATTCATGCAATGCTGACAACAATCACAGAAACTTTAGACGCTTTAAACAACCATTTGACTTCACCACCAACTGCTTAAGGAGAACAAAATGAAACTTGCATGAATTCCCGGGAGAGGAAATCATATCTCAATGGATAGAAAAATAGCATAGACGGACTAACACACAGACATGTACAAGAGCTACATTCATTCACTTATTTATTTTCCATTCCGCTTATCCTCACAAGGGTCGTGGGGGTGCTCGATGAGACAAACAACCATTCACGCTCACGCTCCTGACTTTCTACTGGCATTCTACCAGCCTAGCATGCATGTTTTTGGGGATAAGGAAGGACCCTGGAGTACCCAGGAAAAAAAACAAGACATTGCAAACTCAGCAAGGATTGAACCCTTGATTTTAGACCTGTGAGGCGGACGTGCTAGCTACAATACAGCCATGTTTGTTTATTTGGTTTTAACAACGTTGATGTGGCAAAAGACAAGATTTTCCATGTGGTACTGTGACTTACTGTTACTCATCTTTTTAAGTGAGCAAAATGTCAAAACCTCAGGATCTTCTCCTACTGTTACGGACTCCCGCGGCGAAAACCAAGGGTCAATTTAGCCAGAGATTCCACTTGCGAGATGGACGGATGTGGGTGAAAGAATGTCCAGCCCGGTGCCAGATGTTGATCGCAATCGGCCAGTGGGATAAGCAAAACTCCTCCGAAAAAAAAGCTCTCCTTTCCAAATTCAATATGTTGTGACAAGGCATTTGCTTAGACAACCTTGCAAAGAAGGGCAAATGTGAGATTACATAAGAACTCTAGCATTAGTCAGCCTATTACTCAGACTGTGACGTACTCAAAACTCCCGCACTCAACTTGAGGTGGATTACTTTTGATGAACTGAAAGACTTTTGAGTCGTGAAGCACAGGAAGGCAGATGGTCATGTTTAAAAATGTATTTATTTAACTACAAAGACAGTACTTTGACCACTTTTGCTCCCCCAACAAGCACAAATTGAATTACGGGGACTGAAACAATATAAATTGCCCATAAAATCCCAAGTTCAAGTTGACTCGGTCCAATTCAGATTCTTCGTACAAAGAAGTGTTTTTATTTCATGACTCCAAATTCTGCCGACGGCTTTTCATTATTGTTTTAGGAGCGTTCGTATCTGCGCCCTCTGAAGCGTAACAATCTTCTGTTTTCTTTCCGTGACGTCATGTTGACTCTTCTCACATCTCATTTTAGGAAAGTTTCCTGTCTGGCATTTATCTGGACTAGATATACGTAACTTAAGGCGAAAGCTATGAGTTTCCCTGCTGAATTTCAATTGGAATAGACAAAAGCTCTTTTTATTGCATTTCTGCCAGCTAGTTTCTTATAAATAATGCTTTTATACGTCTGAGTAATGCACATAATCCGCCCGATTCACGATCTGCGTGCACCCAAATGGATTTTCGTAAACACCTATATATTTTGCTCTTGTGTCATCAGACATGGCATCGAGAAGAAAGCCAAGAACCAAGAGCTGAATATCATAAAAAGTCTGACATAGTTGCACTTGTGGTTGCACTTCCATTAAAAAAAGGGGCCCCAAGTTCATTGTCAGCTTTTGTTGACATGCGAGCAGCCAAGGCCGAAATTCTCGGCACCCAAACAACACTTATAAGGGCAAGAGTAAGTCAGTGTGATTCATTGGTTTACAGTGTGGAGATGTGCGTCAAAAGGCCTGTTTGACATTTATATTCACCACATGGCAAATGACAGTAGGCTCATTAAGGCGTCTCTCCCATTTTTTTCCCCCTTTAGAAACTACAATACAAAAGATTAATGAGAGCAATGTTCGCAAAGAGAGACGAACAGACCGAGGCGACTGACCGCAAGCCACACAAAGATTTCTAAACGCCGCAACAAAAGAGTTCGGGTTTTGTGTCGGACTGACGGTGTGGCAATGTGGAACCGACTCGGAGGACTTAACAAGCTTTCGGAAGGGATGAAGTTGAACGTCACTGAGCTTTGGGACAGCAACATTACGGTTTCTACATGTAATTTACGACGTTGAACGAGATACCGTTACTCATTACTGTCATCTTAATACTTTTCTTTATATCTTTTACCTTCTTAATCAATTGACTGTCTAATATCCATTGGTTAAGATTCAGACAGTTGCAGGGTTTAGTATGTACTATGTCTTTTGTCCAAAATTAGCTCCGATCCTGGCCAGAAGCAGCAGTGTTGATAACCGAGGAACAGCTGTATGACTATTTGATATTATTACCGTATTTTGCTGTTTAATATACCCCCCCCCCCTTTAATATACCTGAGTACATTTAACGGCAGGGGTATATTAAATGGCGCACAAACGGGAAGGTACGATCCACTACGCACTCTTTATGCCGTGACGGGGTGCATCAAAACTACTTACTGCTGAATAAAGTAAGACTTGAAATTTTAATGAACTTAAGTATCTATAATGATGCCCCCATGAACACCATACAAATCTTGCCAAAAGAGCGGAGTTGGCGTTTAATATACCCGGGTATATTAAACGGCAGGGGTATATTAAATGGCGCACAAACGGGAGGCCCAAAAAAGCAAAAATCATTTAATATACCCGGGTATATTAAATGGCAAAATACGGTACCATTTTTTTCTCAAAGGGAGAATTATTCATGACATGAACTTGGTAGGGATTCAAACTTAAGTGCTTATACTTGAAACGTGCTCAGTTCCACCTCTGTTTAAAATCGACCTTTTGCGTCACGCCTCCTTTTTTCGTGTTTCTATGTCCTCTTTTCTGTTTTGTTTATCTTTGCGCCAGGCTGGCATTTGTTAGCCTCGCCAGTTGCCACGAGCACACCTCCAGTTGATCTCCAATCAACATCTGCCGGCAATCACGCCATCAGTCAGCCGTTGATGTACCTGGAAGCCGGCGCCGCCGCCGCCGCCACCAGCGTGTCTTATTGTTGTAGCAACCACAGCGGTAGCTAATGTCTCAAGCCACGGCTCAGCTGTTTAATACCGTCTCTGTGTGTTTTTCCCTTACGCATCTAAGCTGTGTTTTCATCTGCTTAAGATCATCATCGCCAGATGCCGACCTGCCTCGTCGATGTCATCCTTGTTGCATACCTCAGCAATTGGTTTGGATTCTCTTGTCTTTTTTTCCATCACAAAAAATGAATTCCCTCACGGTTTATATGAATGTACTATTTTGCAATAAGGTCCATCTTCGTTTATGACCCTGACATACTCGGAGTCAAATTAGGATAAGAAATTAAAGTCAATAAGACATTATTAGACAAAACTAAAGTCATCTATTTTGTTTCATTGATTTAGTCAACTAATGGTGAAAGATTAGTGGAATTGAAATAGGTCAAATACAACCGCAAGATCAGATTTTCGTTTATTTTCTTAATATAGTACATATGTTCGTAATCGGTGGTTGAAGTAATTTTCCAGAGAATTTAACCATGAAATGTCAAATGTTTAGAACGGGAGTCCAAAGAAAGGAAATAATATCATTGAGACTTTTTGATGATTTAACATCGCCTTGGTTAAAATGACCCCAAAATGTTGTTGCTAAACCAAAAAAAACTAATTTTACAAGGGAAAATTAATACGCAAAAAGTACTATAAGGGTCCAAGTACGAAACTAAAGCTTGGCAAAGAACGTATTACCAAAAAAACACGAACTGTTGCTAAAAATTATTTTCAATGATAGTTATATTTTGGATTTGTGCACTTTTGAATGCCAGAACATGCCAAATGTAAACATTTTTTAAACTTCTTCAGTGGAGGCTCAAACTGAAGTATTTGCCTCTTGATTTGCCAGCCGGGAGTTCCACGTCCACACACCACATGAACTGTTGTGTGTTCTGCAAGTCCAGTTTCCATCTTAAGTTTACAGCCGTGATCCGACCAAGGACAGCTTGAATGCTGCTTTTCAGCGCTTGATTTGCAGTTTTGTTGTCAACCAAACTGCAGCAGATTATACACAAGGCCAAGTGTAAGTAATACCGTGTGAGCGTCTATGGATGTTATTGTTTGACATATATATCCTTAAGATGTTACTGAAATATTTTCCATAGGAATTGCCAAACGTCGTTTTCGACGAGCACCTGCAACTTAGCCCTTTTATTTCATATACGCAGCACTTTCCGACTTATAGATTGAAGCAGGAAGCAAAGAAATGAGATGAAAATTGACCTTGGACGTCTGAAGGCATCCATTCCTCATATGAACCTTCATCGAATGTGTCAGTAGTTTGATGAAAAAATATTACGGGGGAAGAGAGGTGATTAAATTTTAGTGCAAACACATGACGAAGAAGCTTACGCGCTTTTTTTTTCCTCCACGAGGCTTCTGTTCAACTAAGAAGTCATTCGTGGTGTGATTTGTTTCAAGTTTGAGGAGTAGTATCTAAATGTGTCATTGGTGGAGCCAAAATCTGCCTGGCAACAGAGTTGGTCAAATGGAACCGTGTGCTTTTATTTTGCTTGTGATGACGAATTCCTTGGAAGAATACCAAAGAAACAAAAAGACACAATCTAATCCTCTGAGACTGCTCGGTTTGTACTTTTTATCTTTTGGCTCGGACCAGACAGTTTGTGAGAAAATATAGGCTGAGCGTTGCCAGATCTTACGGAAATTTACTGTAGTTTTTATGTGATACGAAAAAAAAATGCTTTTAGCGCAAACCGATAAGTCACCGGTGTCCACTACCGCTTTGGATTTATTCAGTCTTTCCTTAAGTTTGTCAAAAATGTTTTCTCGCGTCATCACTGCGAACGACGATGCGTCACGCAAGCGAACACGAAGCCGAACGTCTACTTTTACGATCCGAGCTCTGCGAGGTCTATGGAAAGATGGACTATAATCCTTGAGCAAACATCAGAAGAGCATGGCTCACTTGATTCAAACAACCATGACGCTGGAGAGGAATTTTAGATCAGGCAGACCTGATTAGGCACTTGCTGTTGCTTTGCAGCACGTCCTCCATCACTTATGCTGATCTGGCACTTTTTCTCCACTCTGTGTATGAAACGTACACATATATACGTACACATTCTGTTTTTGAGGAGGCAACATAGAACAATTTCAATCGGGAGTGCAACAAAAGACTAGTAAATCATCTCCATTTTTAATCCATAAGGTTTAATATAATGTGTCCACCCTTTTCAGCTATAAAATGCTTGGACACCTCTGGGAAAGATTTCCCATTGTTTTGTAGGATTTATTTATTGGTTGTTGTTTTTTTTAGCATTCTTCCAGAAGTGCACTTGCGACCTCACATACTGTTGGATGAGAAGATCTAGCTTTCCGTCTCTTCTTAATTCATCCCCCAAGGTTTTCTTTCGGGTTGAGGTCAGGACATGCCAATTAAGTTCATCCATACCTGTCATTATGTTAGAGTAAGAAGAGGCCATCTTTGAAATGTTTGATAGTCCTCAATGCCTTGCTATCCGGAAACATACAGACTTCCTTACATCGGGCTAGAATCTGATTTTTGGGAGAGTTCCATGTGTTTGTTTGTTATTGTTATTTGTGCACTTGGTGTTGAAGCTTTAAATCTCAAGCATTAACTGAAGAAACAATGTGGAGCCATTTAAAGACCCCCTTTAAATGGATTAGCTTCTTGCAAGGTAGTGACCAAGATTATTCATCCAATAGTGAAGACTTGAAAAGGGTCCCGTTAAAACCAATCTGGAAACTATCGCTCCACCAAGAGGTAGAAGATAAGTCTTGATTCTTGCCAAGAAATATCTGCATCGTCTAACAGGTTTAAAGTGCTGCTAGCACTTGATTGACTGATAAAATATAATGTTTTATCGAATCTTCCACGTGAGCAGCCTTGGGTGCTTCGCTGATGGCTTTCTGCTGCCTCCATCTATCCGCAACTTTGCTCACACATGTACAGATACTATCTACTTTTCTCTTCAAACCTGACACTTGGTCTTCCCCTCCCCCACGGCCACGAAAAGCTCTCGGAAATTCCGGTTTGACCTCCAATTGATGCATTTGGCAAATGTACTGTAGGTGAAATTGCTCGTAGTTTTATCACTAATATGTGCTGTTTTAAAAATAAGCGTCGAGACCGGCATATGGGTCGAATGGCGTGATTGGATCGGGGCAGTATATTTCTGAATTGACTGTCGTCTTCATTGATATGCTCATCCGATATGCTTCCCAGACCAGAGGCTAACGCTCTGGGAAATCTGAGAAGTGGTACACGATGTTCCAGACTGGTCGTGTTTTTGAACCGTGTGTAATCCTGGCAGAGCGCTGCCTTGTCCAGTGGCAGCACAATCAAACCCCCAGCCACCATTACTCCCAGTCCCAAGCATGATGTCATCCTCGATGTCATCCGTGACTGGGATGTTGAACAGCCTCTTAGTGCCATCCTCCTTGTCTGCCACAGAATAACACGCAGAATTCCCAGACGTTAGGTTTCTTTCAGGGAGTATCGTTTGTTTGTTTCACTTTTTTCTTGTTCGTCGACGTGGACACGGAGACATTGAATCGGAGGTTTTTTATAGGCTGAACAGTTTTTTTATGTGCCACATGGAAGTTTGGAGTACTCCCGTTGTGGTTGTTTATTTTGTATTGTTTAATCAGAGAAAGCAGCTGGACAGATAAGAGTAGAATAGTTGAAAATACCGTTAAAAATATATGCTACCTAATACAAATACCATTGCTGCCTAGTCTTACTGAGGGAAAACAATGTTGGGAGGGACCTAGTAACCCAAATAAAGGAAGATAGGGCAGATAAAACTGTGTTGTGGAGAATCCATTTCCAGGGTAGAAAACATGAATACGAAGCGTACTTTGAAAGCGAACCGATTGTTGCTCATTGGCTAATATTGCAACCCAGAAACAAATCAAAATGAATGCTTTCCTCCATTGCCGTGATATTTATGGACGTTTATCCCTTCCCAGTAACAAGATTTAAAGAATAGGGAAATTTATTGGCTGCATTCGTACGAACTGTTTGAGAAATATGAACTCAGATTTGAACGTCAGTATTATGCATTTTGCGTATGGATCAATGCCCCCAACGCTAAAATATGCCACGATATTATCACATCATTAAACGGAGAAAGTTTTGCAATATATAAATATATATACATACCTGTCAACCTCTGCCGATAACTGCCCAAAAAACCTTACAAACACCGTACGAGTCGTACGGTGTTTGTAAGGTTTTTGGGGGGTTTGTAAGGGGAATCAATAATCATTTATAAGGGCAGTTATCGGCAGAGGTTGACAGGTATGTATATAGAGCACTTTAGTCGATTCTTGACCTATACGTATTTATGGATTTTAGTTCAAAACTGAGATTTACATCGCTGTTGGTTTTCTGTGCATGTGTTGGATGTTGTTTTTTTCTGTCTTTTTAGTCCACGCATCTACTTATAGAATCCTTGAGTTTTATGCTCGATGATGCTTCATGCTGCAATTTGCGTGCGTGAGTAAAGCCATACATGAGGCACATAAATTAAAGATTATGCAAAGTCTTGTGGCCACTTTGGTTGAACTTCTGATTAATTGCACAGCTCCAGCGGACTGTGGTGAAGGCACGCCACTTTAATTTTGCAGCTGCTTGCTTTCAGCGCATGATACGCACAGTAAAACTGACCACATACCAGAATGCTTAAAATAGGCTTGTTGTTTTTTTAATGTTTTTATTTTTTGGACTTGACTCAACAAAGTGTTCTCTGGCTTCGAAGGTTAATTGTCATCTAGAGGGGACATTTATTTAGATTGTACAGTACTACTCTTATGTATTATTGACTCTCAGGAATGTCGACCCACCCATCAAGTATAAAAAACCTTTTATTAGTCACCCTTAAAATACAATCTATGGATTTAATTAGTAAAATTCAACGCATTCACGTATTCCATAACTCTACGTTATTATGTGAAGATGGTCAATTTCCAAAATATCGTCACTTTTTGACACTTTCTACTCAAAAGCTATCGTATCCAAACCAACATTTTTGGGTAACACAAATCAATTGAATTACTGCCTGGACACTTTTATTTGTCAACTAAAATCCAATTGTTTACTGCCAGCAAACTACGGTCAAAAAAATAATAAAACACACTTAAACCACTTTTCTTTTTAGCTCTATAGCACAGTAGCAAATTGGCGGCCCGTGGGCCAGATATGGCCCGCCGCATCATTTTTTGTGGCCCGGGAAATTCAATCATGAGTGCCGACTTTCTGTTTTAGGATCAAATTAAAATGAAGAGTATAGATGTATATTAAATTTCTTGATTTTCCCCCTTTTAAATCAATAATTGTCATTTTTTAATCCATTTTTTCTGTGTTTCTAGTTCAAAAATCATTTTGTAAAATCTAAAAATATATTTTAAAAAAAGCTAAAATAAATCTATAAAAAACTGAATATTCAGGGCTTTTAATCCAGTTCTTTTAATCCATTTATAAAAAAAATTCTAAATATTATATCTAAAATGGTCCGGCCCATGTGAAATCAAGTTGATGTTAAAGCGGCCCGCGAACCAACCCGAGTCTGAAACCCCTGCTCTATAGCATTCAACGCCACATCCAGAAAAACAGAGGTCTAAATCATTTTGTCATCCACGGATGGAATTGTCCACTGTTCTATTTTCTCGCAGTCATGCGCGTAAAATGTTCTGATGGACGCGTTCCTGGTGAGCCAAAAACCTTTGCTCACTTTTGCTAAAACAGCATCTGCGCTATCTCTTCCTCATGTCAAATGTAGTCTGCCTAATCCCCAACAGATTCAAGCAAGACAGAATTTCTGGAGAGCAGACGCACTTGTCACTTTTGATGTTCTTTGATAGCACGCAGATATCAAGCAGTGTCAAAATCCATGACAGTAGCAACGTGGTATAAATATCCCATTACCGGACAGGCCGAATCCCAAAAGATCTTTCCTCCGACTCTTTCCCCAAAAATGAAATGTCCATCCGAGATGCCAAATACCATGAAAACGTAAAGTCTCACCTTGACGGGTTCACGCCACTCGTTAAAGGTGAGCGAAACGGGGCGTTAAGGGATCAAACCTCCATACGGTTTTGATACTCGGCTTCTGGACTTTCTCAGCGTTTGTTTGACTTGGGCGATAATTAAAAGTGATTTGGCAAGGCGGGGAGCCACTGTGGGCCGTCAGAACGTTGGACGCGTGCCAAACGGGTCCACCCGCCGCACGCAGGCGCTCCGTCACGTGGCGCAGCTCGAAAAGGTGCGCAGTCATGGAAAGCTGGCTTGCACTTTTCCAACTTGGCTCTTTTTTCCCGCATTAGGTCGCACCAACATTCCCACCTGGGTCGAATCACGAAAAAAAATCATTTGCGCCGCTTCGGAGCAAAGATGAACGAAGCTCATTCCACGTGTAACGTATTTTTTGGACAATAAGTCGCACACGAGTATAAGGAAAATGACAAAATATATATCTCGCACTGGACTATAAATTGCGTTTTTGGAGTTTTTTTTAATTAATCAGAAACCAAGAACAAACGTTAGACGTTAAAGTAAGAGTAAAATAGGGAACAATAGGCAAAATAGACACACCTTAATCTTTTTTTTTTTTATTATACCTATAGCCTAAAACACACAACAATGATTTTCCATGATGTAATAAAACTTTGACTCAGATCACGGTTAGACAAATAATTGTGCTTATTTTAAACTTCCAATAAATTGTGTTTTGTCAGATTTCATTAAGCCAATCATGGTTTGAAGCTAAAAATGTCCAAGTGGATAAACATCATGAACATTTCTTTACATGATCAGAACTCATTAACGTAATAACGTCATGTCATTTGTGCGCAGGGCAAAGTGTGTTGTTGCTTTAAGTCATATCACATCAAATCACTTTATGAGTCACGACCAAGTAGAGAAAAAATGTCATACCCTTGCCTTTTGACATCTAAAATCATAAACACCTACCAATGGTCCATAAACATTAAAAACCAGTCAATATCTGTGGAACAAAGATTAATCAATTTAACAGTAAACTTGTGAATTTGTATTGCATTTGACTGAAAAACAGAGTTTGCTAATATTCGAAGTCTGTTTGATTGACATTTTCCATGAAATCGTAGTTTCTTAGGAATTGGAATTTGAACGCTAATGTCGTCAATAATAGCACGATGTTTTTCCTCTAAGCATACGTCGATCTACATCCTATTGAACCGGTCTCAGCACGTTTCATGAACACAAGCAACTACTCTCGTCTTCTCTGCGCACAGTAAATCATATGGAGCGCACAGCAAATCATCATCATCAATTTTTTTTTTTTTTTTTTTTTAGCTGTGAGGCCGACGCGCGAACCACTCATCCGCCGGGCCACCCATTCATAGATATTAATCATTACATTTTATAATTACTAAATCATTTATGTGTAGTAGACATGCACCTGCTTATGGCAGGTGTGATACTGGTGTGTGTGTGCCCATAGCTAGCAATGATGATGTTTGTGTTTGTGGTTGTGTCTTTCTGCCCAGACAAACAAAAAATTAGAGGGAACATTGAACACAAGGCGGCGTGACTCTCGTCGGAAAACCATTGGACACCCGTCTACGTCACGAATTCCATCGAGGACGACCTGAATCTGTTTTTCGGAGTTTGCAAATTCTCCCGACAAAGTTCCGAGATCTCTCGGCGACACTTCTCTCTCCGGTAAGCATTCGGAGGTGAGGGGGTGAAGGAATTGATTTCACGGCATCTCGTGTGACGGTAACAAGCATTCGGAGATTAGCACGTGTGAAAAGGGGGCCTTGCCGCGGCCTGTCCCCGGCCAGACATCGGAGCCGCCATTTACAAATTCATCCGGGAGGACGTGGAGGGGGCCGGCGGTGTTATTTGCCACGGCACCCCTCTTCTCCTCTTCCCACTTTGGCATTCCCCTGTGGAGCGCTCTGCCATTCAGAGTTTGATCCAGAACAGTAAATGAGGTTCCCACTGACATTTCCAAAAGTATCCGGGTGCGCCGAATACTCGCGAGCCCGAAACGCTGCCTGAACTTTTGAACCTGTCACCTTGTCTTTCTTCTCCACAACTGCACGGGAACTCGGCTTGCGTTTTGTGTCGTGAGCCCAAGATGGACTCTATGTGAACTTTCTCCTGGTTTTTGCTTCCCTGTTTGGACGCTAAAGTATTTTCCCCTTTTCGTGATTTGTCCGATTTCTCACGTCAATGAAAGCCTCTGGAAAATGTGTACACAAATGAATTTGGACAAACTTTTACGGGTTTGTTTACTTTTGTATGGTGACCAACGAAATGATCGACACACCGACACAAAGTCGGCGTTGAAGAATTTAGTATTTTCTTAAGTAATCGGCCGTAAAAACTGATTTTCGGTCATTTTTAAAGAAGAAAATGATCTTTTTGTGGAGCTAAACAAACAGCTGACATTTATCTTTTATATATTTTTGGGATTTTGTCGTCCATGAACAGCTAAACAAACATCTGGAAACTGCTTGAAATGCCAAAGTAAAAGATTTCCATCCCGCTGTATTTGTTGAATACGTAGAGTCGCTAATTTTAGCATGACAAATTTACAGTCTGCCATACAGGGATAGCCCATAAGAGTGATTGATACTGAGGGGGTGATTTACTGTGAATGCCTGCAAGTATACGGACAAACTCGTAAAGAAATCAACAACAGTATTATTTGCATCATATCCCTCTACTCAACAGTCGCGGTATGCGTCCTCTGAACGTCGGCCGTTTTTGAGCGAAAGATTACGTTAGTTCCAGTCCAGATGCGGGGTTTAATACGGCGTTGCAATCTCGCTTGGCGAACACCTGGATGGTGACATTGCAACTGGAAAAATCCTTCGCCGAGAGCCTGTAACCCGGCTCTGGCTTGGCTCTGCTTCCCAGCTTGCTTCCATCTCGCTGGAAAGTCTTTTTCAGCTGCTGGAAAGTGAGACGCCCGCTGCCCGGCGAGCCTAAATAAATACTCCCGTCTCAAATGTCCTTGCGTGCGGCGCTCGGCCTGAGGATGCTTCAATTAAGACCCTATCTGATGTCCTAATTATGCATCAATATCTACAAAAAATAGGCCTCAAAACCCACCTTTGCCGTATTAAAAACAAAACAAAGCATGATAGATCATTTATTTATTCATCAGTTAATGTGCTTTTATTATGGTCTTGGTGGGTGACCTGGCATTTCAGTGGTTAGCGCGTCGCCCTCACAGTTCCGGGGTCCAGGGTTCGATTCCTGGTTGGTCCTCCTGCATGGAGTCCGTGCTTGCGTGGGTTTTTCCCAGGTCCTTCGATTTCCTCCCACATTCCAAAAACATGCATGCTAAGCTAGCTGGGTGAACACTCGAAATGTCCTGACCCTAGCTATGATTGGTATGATTGTCTCCTCATGCCCTGCGATTGGCTAGCCCCACCTGGTGCCCAAAGTCATCTGAGATAGGCTGGAGCACCCTCCGCGAACCTTGTGAGGATAAGCGGTTCAGAAAATGAAGTAATAGTCTTGAAAGAAAAGCCTCTTTTCTTCACGCAGGATGCCAGAATATAACTGATTAAAACCCATTTTTTTGGCACCCAAAAAAATCCCAAGAAGCCCAACGTATGAATTGCAGACCCCTTGTAGCACCCGAAGATCTGAACTTTTGCAACAGGCAACTGCCTTTAAGTTAATGGAAAGGACGGAGCAAAATGATCCTCCTCTCTCTGCAGAATATGTCAACAGTGCCCGTTGACTTCCAAGCCAAAACCTCCAGCCCACCAATCTTTGGTTAACCATAAACCAATTAGGTTTTTTTTTTGCTGGCAACTGGACTTGTCCCAGAAATGAAGATAGGCTTTTCCATCAGAGCAGCTCACAAATTGGTCTCCTGTGAGAGAGTGGGATTAGGTTCCCAGTCCCAAAAAATTGCTGCCATGCTGGGATTTTTGGACAGATGGGATTACTGGCTGGGTGGGGTCAGCGGAAGCAGGATCTGCTCAGTCTGGTGCTGCAGACATCTGGAAAAGTGGAATCCAAGCCCTGATGACGAGGTGAAGAAAAGCGCTTTACCCTCTGGACCTTCGGCACCAGGCAGTGATTTGTGCCATGCTACAAAAAAAAAACGAGAAAAAAACAGTGCTCACTTAGAGCTGCTACACTTTCCAGCTGTCTGGCAAGTCTTGACTATTTTTATGTGCCCACGGGCAGCTTTCTCTCCAACTTACCTTTGCCCGGCTTGTTCGTATTGGCGGAAATTGAGAAATTTTATATTGGCCGAAAACGACGCTGGTTGAAACCTCATTTACAAAAGCGGCCATTAACATGGCATTGGGCCATTTTTAACACTTGGGATTGGATAATAAGTTCTAACATAAATCACACCCATACAGTTTTTGACCACTAGTGTCATTTTGAAATTTGATACCACAAATGTATAGCCGATATAGCGTATCGTTAATGTAAAAAAATTGGCACGCTATAGTAAGGTTAGCTTTTCACAGCCGTTGACAATTCGACGTCAAATCCATTTTAATTGGAAAAGCTGGCATTGAGCGATCATTTTTTGCTGTCATTGATGACGATAGACGTCCAATCCAGTTTGAATGGAGGAATGGCAGCAGTCGATTTGGAAAAAATGCTTTGCCACTGGAACGTAACAAAACATGAAACATTATGTAACAGCGTCTTACTGCATTCGAATTGAAACATTAAAAAAAAAAACGTGTATATATATTTTTGGTACAATTACATAACAAGAATACCTTTAGCTAGCAAAAGTGATAACTCGCCACAAAGTCACATAAAAACAATAAATTCCATTTCGATTTGTATCCTAACCCACTGAACACCAAAGCTAAAAAAAATAGCACTTTGTCAAGACATCGTGTTTCGTTATAAGTTTGAACCGCTATGATCAGTTTCTTTCTAATCACATGGGAAGTGTGCGGGTGTGTGTTTGTTGGGGAACAAAATGAACTGTACTTGTTTTGGCCTGATGCAAAACACTTAAAGGCTTTTTCATGGTTGGAAACACTTAAGGAGGCCAAAATGCCCATTGAACCAACGGCTCGAGTCCATCAGTGCGGCGGCCCGTTGCGGTTGTCTTCAGCTGTTTGGAGGCCATAATGTGAGAGTTGTGGGCTTCCATCAGCCTTTCTTTGTCTGCTCCCACAGAGAGGCTCCTGTTGATGACTTATTTTGGAAACCAGAAGCCCGGGCCTCTCGGCATTTGGGACAAGATGGCGAGTGACGGAGCCTGGCCGCTACGCCTGTGTGAAAACTAGAACTTGATAACGGCTTAAGGGATATAGCCGGTTGGTTTATTATTTTCGGTACCGTGTACTTTTGGTGATGGGATCAGGACGGCTAGTGATATGTGGAACTCACCAAAAAGCGAGATGTTCTTTTTGGAGTTGTTGTTGGATTTCCGAGAGTCTGGTTTTACGTGTGTTCTGTTCTATCGTGTTATAATGTTGCTTTTTTTGCTTGTTTTGGTCCTGGTTTTTCAATGTGTACATGTATTTATCATAATAGATACAAATCAGAGCCCTGGATCACAGGAAAACAGAACTGGAGATATTTTGGTCTCAAACAGGAGATAGCGTGATGTGAACTTAGCTTCAACTTGTCTCACTTTTAACTCTCTTATCCCTTGAAAGAGTTCATTGCCGCATAATGCTCGTGTGATGTAAAACTCGGAATCCCGGAAGAGGCTTTATTTTAATTAGAAAGTTCATACCTTTGTTGCAGAGAGAAGAGAAAAAGGTTAATGGACCAAAACGTTCATGAACCGCTTAGTACTGATCTCACAGTTCACTTCATTGGGTAAAATGACACGTTTTTGCAACGGAAATCAAAGCAAATGTGATCTACACATCTTGGAGAATATTCTTTAAAGGAATTGGTCGTCAATCCAATGGAAATCGCCATTGGTTTGTATTAGAGCATGTTGGGCGAGCTGCAAATTTAAAAAAAATCTTCAAAACAAAGCACATTTTCCTTTAAAGAACGAAATGCTGAATATTAAACACCGCCAAGATTTGGCTATCTCTTGAAGTTTTGCTCATGCAATCAAAAATGGACAAACCAGGATGTACTGGTGTGACTGGGATTCATTTTAAGGACGGAAGCTAGTTACTGTCTGGTTACATCGGACTCTGAAAAAGTCATTGCAGCCGGCGACAGATGGGAAATCCATTCCGGGAAATCACATTTGGAATGTCAGTCCAAATGGTGAGCCGGCTACCAGAAGTTAACCTTTTATCAATGCAAAAAAAAAAAAAAAAAAGTTTTTGCATGTAGCATTTCCCGCTCCAGGCTGCCTCCTTTTACGCAAATTGTTTTAAACGTACCAGCTGATCTTTGCCGCTCGCATTTCCAAATGACCTTTCCAGCAGTCGTCATATTGGGAAGCTATCTAGTTTATTATTTTCCTACTGTTGACGACAGCGAAGCGACTCCCGTGCGAGGAGTTAAAATGCAAACAAGAATCGATGGCCGTTAATATCATCATGGAAGGAAAAAGTCGGTGTTTAGTTTAATCACGGGTTGTGCTTTTTTTTATGTGCATTTGATTTCCGACTCTTCACTTCTGTTTATAAAATTTTCAAATCACTTTGCTCCGCCCAGTGCCTTTTTTTCCAGTGATTTAAGCATCTCTGTCTTCTCTCCTAATCATATCCCCTATATTATCCCTCTGCCTGCCCAACTAGCGCCTAGAGAAGATGTGTTACACATATGTTCTTTCCGAACTCCGATCCACCAAAAGCCAGTGTTTCCATTGGGAGAAGCTCATCGGATGGAACGGCAACAATGTGGAAATGTTTAAGGTACGTGGAAGAGGATCCCCTCGACTGTATCTCCACTCTAAACAACAAATTAGACAAAATACGATCAGTTGACATGCAAGAAAAGGCAACAAATTAACGTGGAATTGTTTGACAACCCACTTTTTCAAAGTTGAGGCCTCAACATGGAATTGCGATGCGAGTCGTTCCAAAAGGAAAAATTATTTGGAACACTCAACTTGGGGGAAAAAGGCTTAATGTTAAGTATTGACAAGTTTGTAATACAAAGCTGTCGTGGTTTTGCATTTTTTGATGAATTTTACTGAAAGTTTAATAGCAGTGTTCCAGTAGAGCAAGGGTTCGCGGGCCGCATTAATGTCAACTCGATTTTATGTGGGCCGGACCATTTTAGATATAATATTTAGATTTGTTTTAAATAAATGGATTAAAAGAACTGGATTAAAAGCCCTGAATATTCAGTTTTTATAGATCTAAAACAATGTTTATTTTAGCTTTTTTTAAAATATATTTTTAGATTTTATAAAATGATTTTTGAACTAAAAACACAGAAAAACTGGATTAAAAAGGACAATTATTGATTTAAAAGGGGGAAAATCTGGAAATTTAATATACATCTATACCCTTCATCTTAATTTGATCCTAAAACAGAAAGTCGGCACTCATTTACTTTCTCGGGCCGCAAAAAAATGATGCGGCGGGCCAGATTTGGCCCCCGGGCCGCCAGTTTGACACCTGTGCAGTACATAATCCAGGTGTGTGCAAGAGAGACAAACTCTTTCCATAGATTTTTACTGTTACTGATGAAAATAATGAACTAATTCATTTGCGACTGATTAATATTAACCTAATTTAAGAGTGAAAAAATCAAGAATACTTAAGATAAATGATTTGGAAAAAAAATCAGAAAATGTATCTATCACACACAGGTGCGACAACTCGTTTATTTTCCAAACCGCTTATCCTCACAGGTGTGGACTATCCCAGCTGACTACGGGCCAGCCAATCACAGGGCAGGAGGAGACAAAGGACAGCCAATCAGAGTCCAGGGAGAACATGCAAACTCCACACAGTGAGGACCCACCTGGGTAAGAACCCTCGACCCCAGAACTTAGGCGCGGGTAGATAAAAAATGCAATTTCACTATGTTAAATTTAAGGCCTCAATTTAGAGTCAGTCTGGATTCATTAATAAAATATATATAAAACATAAATGTCTTAAATTGACTTTACTACAGTACCTGAAAATATTGTCGAGCGTTGGCTAAGACGTGCAAAAAGTTGTCGCCAATGATCGATTTATGGATGTGAACATGCCAAAGGAATTTCGAATCTAATCCAGTAGCGTGGGTCTTTTACATTTAAAAAGTCAAACATGGTTGTATTACGTTTTTTATGTTGGCTTTCACTTGATTTATTGCTGTACTTATATATTACTCTTATTTTTTTCCAGGACTACGTGTGACTGGTACATTCGATTGGCAAGTGTAGGTCAGCCATGAGACTTTGAAGGGTTGAAGGATTTAGAAAGGATCAGAAAATGTTCTGGTACAAGGTGCCAAGTCAAGTATGGTGAAGCCTGTTAGGTACTGAGAATGCTTCCAAAAAAGGTTCTAGTTTAAAAAAAAGAGGAAAAAAACAAGGTCAGTGAAGAGAAAGGATCAAATGGGATTACTGTGAAGTCTCTTGAGCAGTCCACCAGAGGTACTAGGATTAGTCCACTTGGATATTATGACAGAATTGAGAATTTGCACTCATCGAGGCACATATTTGACTTAAATTAGCAGATAAAAAACATATTAACCAAGGGAAAATCTTGATTTAGGAGTTATTGGATGTGCAAGTCAGTGGGTCATCGTCAATTAGCTAGATTAGACATTTTAAAAAGTTCTTTCTTCTCTCGACTGGTCATTCAACCTTCAGAAGATGTTCTGATCTGTCCAAAATAACTCTGCCTTTTTTCCAAACATTCATTGAAGTCAAGCAAAAGGCAATTAATTCTGACAGGTGACACAACGCCATTTTTTTTCAGGGTGCGAAAGTCGAGAAGAGGTTGTGACACCTGGCCACACATGAAGATTTTCTTAGTCTGTGATTGACGACGGGCCTGAAGGGTTTTCGATTACATGCAGGTAAATACAGCCTGCCATCTGCCTCTTTTTCTACTGTCAATCCATTGTTCTTTATTACTTTGCGAAAAGAACACACCTTTATTTTCCAGTTTGATTGTTTGCGCATTTTCGGCAGGAAAAATGGCTCACTTGAACCAACGTCTTAGATCACAGTTGTCAAAGTGGCGGCCCGGGGGCCAAATCTGGCCCACCGCATCATTTTGTGTGGACCGAGAAAGTAAATCTTGAGTGCCGACTTTCTGTTTTAGGATCAAATTCAAATGAAGATTATAGACGTAGTATATTATATTTCCAGATTTTTCCCTTTTTAAATCAATAATTGCAATTTTTAATCCTTTTTTTCATTTTGTGTTTTTAGTTCAAAAAGCATTTTGGAAAATCTAAAAATAAATATATAGAATATTTTCTGTTTTTCACTTTGTTGAACATAATTTAAAAATATTTAGTCTCCTTTTGAAATGAGAAACAAATGATTAAAATATGTTTTCCCTTACTAAGAAAAAAGCTCAAATAAACATTGTTTTGGATCTATAAAAAAACCTGAATATTTAGGGCGTTTGATCCAGTTCTTTTAATCCGATTAAAAAAAAAATCTAAATATTATATCTAAAGTGGTCCGGCCCACATGAAATTGAGTTGACGTTAATGAGGCCCGTGAACCAACGTGAGTTTGACACCCTTGATAGATATTGGAAGTTCCCGGGTAAACCCAATCGTACTATCCGATAACAACTGTTCATTTTTTTACTTAGATGACCAAAATGTCTGACTGTTTCGGCGTCACGTAACAATCTTGAGGTCGGTGGTCCAAATGTTTTTCCCAATCCAGCATTCTTGCAACAAGTAATTGCAAATAATTTGGCGATCTCCACATGGAAAAAGCAGCTTGCTGTCAACATTCAAGCTACCTTTACTCACGGCCCACTGAAGACACACACTTGTGGCTTATTTGCCAGCATCTGCAAGGCATGAATGAACAAATACGTATAATTCAGGGGGAAAAAAAAAAACACACATGCTCGTAGCATCTGAACTGATTTCTCTGTTCTTGACATAGACTGTTGAACTGGAGTTGACCTAATATTGGTGACATGACAGTTTCAGCAGGTACTAAATATATTTATGGATGGCTGCACTTTGTGATTGCAAGGGGAGTAGTGAGCGACTAGCTTGGATAGTTATTTTCAGACCCATAAAGTCTGCGGAATAATCCTACACCCACTGGGCCTCACGGCCTCCGGCGCAAAAACAGACTCGGGCCTTAAAAAGGGTCGATGCTGGAACTCTCATTAGAGACACCAATCCAAAGAGAATAAAGCTTGTCCACAAACAAGGCACGTATTCACGTGCGAGGCTGTAAAGCCGACTTTTATGGAAAAGTGGCTTTTCACCGGCTCGTAAATAAATAGTCGGTTCACTGGAGGGCCTGTCCGACCATCAAGTGTGAAATGACATGAGCCAATCAATCTTTGGCAAAGGGCCAGTTTTGCAAAACCAGGGGAAGATTTGCCACGGTCAAGAAATTTAGAAAACGTCGATATGTAAGCACAGCTAGAATGGTAACAATTTAGCATCATTTGACACACATCTGTCAAAGTGGCAGCCCGGGGGCCCAAATCTGGCCCGCCACATCATTTTGTGTGGCCCGGGAAAGTATATCATGAGTGCCGACTTTCTGTTTTAGTATCAAATTAAAGTGAAGAGTATAGATGTATATTAAATTTCCTGATTTTCCCCCTTTTAAATCAATAATTGTCATTTTTAATCCATTTTTTCTGCGTTTTTAGTTCAAAAATCCTTTTTTTAAATCTAAAAATATATTTAAAAAAAAGCTAAAATAAACTTTTTTTTAGATCTACAAAAAACTGAATATTCAGGGCTTTTAATCCAGTTCTTTTAATCCATTTATATAAAAAAAATCTAAATATATCTAAAATGGTCCGGCCCACGTGAAATCAAGTTGACGTTAAAGCGGCCCGCGAACCAACCCGAGTCTGACACCCCTGGTCTAACAGCTCCTGAATCCAGTCCACACTCACAAAGTAGTTTGGTAATTCACGTGTAATTGAATTTCTATATTTAGAAGCTTCTGCCTCAGCCACTCCCAAACTGCAGACCCCGTTATTATTGCGGAAAAAAACCCCTATGAAGTATTATCATAACACAGCAACTGTCTTCACAAGTAATTAATCTTAATGACAGATGTAGTTTCTAAACAGCGACAACATCTCCCTTGCATAAGAACTGCCGTAATTTACTGACTGACACTTAATGACATCTGAATCAAGTAATATTCATGACCGATGACATGTCATAGTTATGAATTTTATCATTATGTACTCCGATAAAGTGTAACCTTAACCTTACTTGTCAGAAGATTGGACCACCCAATAAAAATAGGCTAAGCTATTTTGCAAGCAATTTTGAAACAAAGTTAGTAAAAGGAATAAAATCACGGTACTGTACAATTTTAAAAGCTCCCAATTTCTTCACGATTTGGCACCTTTTTCAAGGTCTGAAAACAATTAGCATTCCCTTGTAGTCGCCATTGTTGCGAACAAAACCCATCTGCATGCGTAGCCTTCTGGGTGGGATCACCAATATAATAATTAAATAGATCTGCTCGCACGTTTAACGACTTTCCAAAAATGCCAAGAACAAACACTACAAAACACGCTTTGAACATTCAGCAAAATAAACGCACACACCCCGACCACTTTTTCCATACAAGACGTTGGTTTAAAAAAATAAAAAATAAATCAAATGGAAACGAGAGATTTTTTTTTGCGGGGAGACGAAAGCAGATCCGGCGTGCCTGGCTCGGAGAAGTATGGAGGGTGTCGGAGGAATTGCGCATGACGTTGATCCGGGTGTGCTCCGTGACTGGCCTTTTGCCGCCCACACTGGGAAAGTGCTGAAATCACAGAGACAAATCTCCAGTTAATTCAGTCATGGGACGGACGGCAGCAGGAAGTGACGGTATGGCCGGGATGTTGACATTACTAAACATTTGTTTCTCTAACCTTGTGAATTTACTCACACGTCTCTCATCCCTCACTTTATTTGCCGGGATGACGTCTTTCGCCAGTGATCTAATGGTATGTTCCAGTGCGGGGCACCTCCAGTATAAATATACTTCACATCAGAAAAATGACACGTATGCAATCACTTTGACTTGTGTTTCCCCATGTCTTGCTTTTTATTTTTTATTTTTTCTCCCTGCCCTTATGACCTCATACTTTTGGGAGATGTAACATGTCGAGTATTTGTATCTGGCTTCTCCGCGGGGACGGAATCCACGTTCCTTCAAGTCCAGTGAGAAGTTTCCATGGTCTCTGATGATTTGTCATCAGCTGGTGCTAGTGCAAAGGGCTTTCTGAAATCTACAATCAAAGCAGCCATCTACTGGGAAATGTTACAACACCTCAGAAAAGTGGATTTTATTCCTGCCCAAACGACCAAAAGTTCCTAAAATCTGTTTCAATGAGCATACCGTGATCAATAGGCCAAAAATCTCCCCTGACACGAACCCCATAGAATCTCTATCGAGCCACCATTGCAAATGGGCTGAATGCAGCTCATTCATTTCATTTTCTGAACCGTTTTATCCTCACTGAGGTCGCGTGGGGGTGCTGGAGCTTATCCCAGCTGAATTCGGGACACCCTGAATCGCTGGCTAGCCAATCACAGGGCACGAGGAGACAAAAAAACATTCACGCTCAAACTCAGACCTTTTGACTGTCCTATCAGGCATGTTTTAGGAATGTCAGAGGAAACCGGAGTACCCAGACAAAACCCACGCATGCCCGGGGAGAAGAACATGCAAACTCCACACAGATGAACTGACCTGGATTTTAACCCTTGACCCCAGAATTCTGAGGCCGACACGCTAACCACTCACCCACCGGGCCACCCCTGAATTCAGCTCTTAATGCTATTTGGATTTACCATCAAGCTATTGTTAACCCCGCCCACGCGTCATCCAGGACCAATTCCAAACATGCATTTTGTTACGACAACAGGGGTGACGTTTCGGTATCGCGACGAGTCGAGCAACCTAAACCACTTAGACTCTGAAGAGAACTGTTTCAGTTGAAGGAAAATCATTTTTTTTGTATTTTTCTGGTGCGGGCAGCACTTCATCAGCAACCTGCCGAATTACGCACACCTACGTTATGGCTGGCCGTGTGTTTTCACGATAACAGCAATGCACCCCCGTCTTAAGGGAATACCCACAATTACTGGAAGAGATGCTCAGTCAGCACCACAATAATGTCAGTTTAAAAATCCGCTGTGGGAAATATCTCTGGCAGCAGGCCAGGGCTAACTAGTTCACACTTGGATCAAGAATGCAGCCTTGGCTCCGGTCCAAAAATGTGAGGTCCAGGCAGACAAGCGTTTTCTCAAAGAAAAAGAGCACGACAGCTGACAATGTGAGATTTGTCTGCATCTGGAAAGGCAATTCGCTCTTTCTGGTCGACGACATCAGGGTCATTTCCAATGACTTTAATGCCGCCTTTCTGTCCCTATCTGAATCGTGCCATTTGTTCACTTATCCAACGCGCACCATAACTGTGAAATATAATCCGATTCACTGATATCTTCTACAAAAGACCGAAAATCTTGACGAAGAACAGTTCGTCTTTTTGAGCTGTCAACATTTCCCATTCTTGAATTTTCCAAACTCAACTTGAAATTGGAGGCAATGTGTGCAAAAACACGACATCATGTAATGTACTCATTGTGTGTTCAGTTTCAAAAACATGTAAAGGTTGTGCACCAACTGTCAGGTTGAAGAAAAACACCTAGGACGATGAAGTTACTCTTAATTTAAATGTTACACAGAGCATTAAAAGCTCTATTTGGCTGTACATATTTCCACTTCATCATTTGTCGTCGAGGAAAAACTGATTTTCTTAGCCCCTGTAGCTACACACTCAACAAAAAAATGAACACCAAACATTTTGTTTAGGATGGCCCGGTGGATGAGTGGTTAGTATGTCGGCCTCGCATTTGGGAGACCTGGGTTCGAAACCAGGTTGGTCCACTTGTGTGGAGTTTGCATGTTGTTTGTGTGGCTTTTCTATGGGTACTCTGGTTTCCTCCCATTTTCCAAAAGACATGCATGGTAGGCTGATTGGACACTAAATTACCCCTACAAATGAGTGTGAGCGTGAATGGTTGTTTGTCTTTTTGTGCCCTGCGATTGGCTGTCAACCAATTTAGAGTGTCCCCTGCCTCTGGCCTGAAGTCAGCTGGGATAGGCTCCAGCACCCCCCCGCGAGTGAAGATAAAGCTTTTCAGAAAATGACAACATTTTGACAAATAACCAATCCACTTGACAGGCGTGGTCTGTCCACAAAGTCAATTTATTGAGTCAAATGAAGTCCTAAAATTCACCTGCCGTGTTGCATTCAATATCTGTACTTGTGTAAGATATATTAAAAATCACAATTTATCTTTATGTGGTAGTTTTGTTAGTTTGGCTAACATAGTATGGTTCATGATAAAAAGTTGTTTTGTTTTGTTAAATGAGTGCATTTTGATAGAGGTGGATGTCTAATTGGGCAGCAGCACACAGCTTGCAAGTTTTTTTTTTTCTTTTTTTCCCCTCCCTAAATGAATGCAATTATCTCCTACAGCTGTGTTGGGACCTTTGCTCCATTTAAAGGGTGGAGGAGTTTGATCAACTGCTTCAGGATGATTCATGGGGTATGATACTGATTTTCCATTGTTTTTGCTGGTTTTGATACTCTAATTTTCTTTTATACACACAAAAAAAACAAGAAGGTCATCCCTCCATCATGTGTTGGGTGGAGGGTTGATTGTTCAGGCCAAAACATCCATCAATCTAGTGCATTTAGCCAGGAGTCCTTTAGAAAAATATATGTGTACTAGTATATTGAAGATTGTATATTCATATAATAGATAATTAAACCACAATGCTAAAGAAATCAATGATGGATTGTATGGATGAGGTTGCATCAATAGATAATTAAACTACAATGCTAAAGAAATCAATGATGGATTGTATAGATGAGGTTGCATTAAAATGGTAAGGAGTGAAGTCACACAAAATAAATAAACAACATAAAATGAATGATTTAACAAATAAAAGTTTGCTTGGGCTTTTACTCGTCACACAAAAGATTTGCCGGCTGCTAAAATGCATGTTTTTAGCTGGCCGGCAGTCAGTAATATGACAAAGATGAGCTGTCAAAAGCGAGTGAAATGAAAAAGCGCTGCTAAGATGCATTTCTTCTCTTTGCAGGCAGGTAAAGGCATGCGTTTTTCATGGGTTGCAGCCTCCCAGACTCCGTTGTCAGTTCCAAAATAGGAATCCAGAACAAACACGAGCTGCACAACAAAAGCCTGCAGCTTCACAGAATGCAGACTCTACTTCAGCTTAACTCTTGCACCCCCTGGAAAGATTCAGCTCACGGTGAGTTTCTTGTTTGCCATATCATCTTCAGTGCCCTGAGTGGAAACCAAAAAAAATGTAAAAACAGGCTAATCAGTCCAGAAAATGGGATATTTTGACATCACATTTATGTATTTCGCCCTGAATCACAAAATATATATTCTAGAACACGTGTCAAAGTGGCGGCCCGGGGGCCAAATCTGGCCCTCCGCATCATTTTGTGTGGCCCGAGAAAGTAAATCATGAGTGCCGACTTTCTGTTTTAGGATCATATTAAAATGAAGAGTATAAATGTATGTTAAATTTCCTGATTTTCCCCCTTTTAAATCAATAATTGTAATTTTTTAATCCATTTTTTCTGTGTTTTTAGTTCAAAAATCATTTTGTAAAATCTAAAAATATATTTAAAAAAGCTAAAATAAACATTGTTTTAGATCTATAAAAAAAACCTGAATATTCAGGGACTTTAATCCAGTTCATTTAATCCATTTATTTAAAAAAATCTAAATATTATATCTAAAATGGACACATGAAATCGTTTTGACGTTAAAGCGGCCCGCGAACCAACCCGAGTCTGACACCCTTGTTCTAGAAGATTCCACTGGATTATAGTTAACTAACATCTGGACTGAAAAGCTCATTGAAAAATATTTTTACTCAAAAAAAACACAATGTTGCAAACATCTATTTTGATAAAAACCCTTGCTAAAGTTCCCTTAAAAAAAAGCATCAAATCAAGAATACCCAGTTTCTTAACTTATTGTTGTTTAGCATGCCTACGCATGACTTGGACTGAAATGAGAACGCAATTTATAGATCTCTTCGAGGTAAATTAAAACCATCTTCTTTAATTTGACAACTACATTCCCCTGAAATGGAACCCCCCTCCGCCATATGCCTAAATTGACTCCCCCGCGGTATGTTTTGGATTCCTGGGTGATGACGCGCCAACGGTCGTTCCAAACGAGTACCTACATTAGGAGTCATTAGATTTGCGCTGTCATTATCCTCATTATAATCTACTAATGAGCGAAGTACGTCTCCTTGCACGAGAGCAGACACGCCTATGGAGAGATATATATCGTCTTCCCCCGGGGAAAGCTGTGGAAACATGCCCCGGACTATCTTGACCTCATCGGCGGAGGTTTGGCTCCCTTCTGTTGGGGCCTGTATCAGACACATACCCAATGAAGGATGGTTCAAACATGACCTCATCGCGCTGAACAAACGACACAGAGAGAGGTGTTATGAATTGCAATCCGCTGGAGGTCATTTTAAGTCCATTTTATTTAAAACAAGAAAGTGGTGAGATGTAAACAATGCAAGATGGTGGAATAATACATCTAGTTTCTCACTTAAAGCTGTCTTAGAGCAAGGTAATAATGTTCTTGACGTTACAAGGGAATGCCGTGCAAATGGTGGAGAGATGGTGGAGAAGACCAGATGTGTGGAAAGATACATAGCGGGTACAAGTTTGGATAAAAAAAAGAATTAAAAAAAAAAAGAGTATGATGTCAATAGAAGTGAGCCAAACTTAATTGGTCACTTTTGGACTTTGGTGGTTGCTCTGCAAAAAGTTAAGTTTGCTCATGTTTGGATTGAAAGACGTGACCAGGGAGGTCAAATCTGTTTGGATTTAAAAAATAAAAAGGATAAATATGAGTTTTAAGGACCACTGCTTTGAGGAAAGTACCGTATTTTCCGGACTATAGGCCGAAGTGGGACAAACTTAATGGGTCACTTTTGGACTTTGGTGGTTGCTCTGCAAAAAGTTAAGAGTTTGCTCATGTTTGGCTTGAGAGATGTGACCAGGGAGGTCAAATCTGTTTGAATTTAAAAAAGAAAAAGGATAAATATGAGTTTTCAGGACCACTGCTTTGAGGAAAGTACCGTATTTTCCGGACTATAGGCCGAGCATTTTTCATAGTTTGGCTGTTCTTGCAACTTATACATGTCTTTTAGTTAGTTTTTTGTTGTTGTTTTGTTGACTGCCAACAGTTTGTTTTTATCCCAAAAAACTGTTAATGTTACCTTAACAGGAACCTATGTTTTCTGTTTTCCCTATTTTACAATTACTTTCAGCTACACTATTTGTTAATGTTTTTTAAGGAATTAAAAAACTTCTACACTAGTGCGACTTACAAATTTATCCTTTCTTTGTCTATGCTTTGCCTAGGACGACTTGTATTCGGGTGCGACTTATAGTCCGAAAAATGTGGCAGTATTATGATGAAATATCGCTTTCTTGTTACATTTGGTATCACAACTTATGAAACCACAATTTACTTGGCCTATTTAATTTTTTTTTCCCGCAGGTACTTGTCATTGAACGTTAAAATTTAAGAAATAATTCAGACTTTTAGAGCCCAGACTTGAAATAACGGTCCCTCTAATACAATTTCAGCTCACTTGAGCTGGCTTACGCCGATGCACTCGCTAAGACGTTGGAAGGAATGAGAAAGTGACACCAAAGAAAACATTCCGTGACAGGGACCTGCTCATGCTCAGCCCGATGTCCGCAACGTTCCCAGCGTGTCAGAAGGGAGTCGTACCAGCGTATTAGCCTTCTACTGACATGGGAAGGGAACCTGACACCATCAAATAGCTGCGCAACTGCAACCTCAGATGGTAAACATTTATGGCAAGCACCCTCCTGCCACATAGTACGAGTATTCAATGTGGTCCTCCTTTAGATCATCGGGAAACTAAATGGACACTCATTGTTCTCGTGTAATTATTTCAAGCACTCGTTCATTCATCTTCTGTAGCACGTAAAGTTTTATCCCTGCCAGTTTTTTCTAGGTTTTGAGCTTAAATTATTGTGACAGAATTGAAGAGTTATGAGTTTGAGTTTTATTCATTCATTCACTTATCCTCATTAGGGTCGTGGGGGGTGCTGGAGCCTCTCCCAGCTGACTTTGGGCACCCTGAATCGGTGGCCAGCCAATCGCAGGGCACGAAAAGACAACTCATACCTAGGGGCAATTTAGATTGTGTTTTTGGAAAGCGGGAGGAAACCGGAGTACCCAGATAAAACCCACACATGCCCGGGGAGAACATGAAACTCCACACAGGTGGACCAACCTGGATTTGCACCCAGAACTCTAGAACTGTGAGGCCAACATGCTAACCACTCATCCACCGGGCCGCCGTAGTTTGAGTTTTATTTATTTAATAAAGGGACAATACACATTGATGGACATATGCATGTAAATATGTAAGATTTTAGCCAAATTATGCATAGGATGATTTTTCAAAATACAACTTTATTGACCAATTTGGAAAGATGGTTGGATCAATATAACTAGAACATTTCTGAGGGCCGCGTTGCCTTCACTGTAATACCGTAAAGATGAATGGCGTATTCATAGGAAGACTAAATTTGTGAAAAAAAAGCTCGCAGGTTTCTGATCGGGGCTTGCCAGGTTTCGATTTGGACGTTCCATCCACGCCCAGATCTCCATGGAGATGGAGACGACAAATAAAAATAGCTTTACTACTAATTCCCTACGGGCCGCTTCACTGGCGTTTGGTAGAAGTCTTTCAATCACGTTACGTGAGGCGGATATGATACGTTGTGTTAATATGGAATTTTTCTCTTATAGTTACGCATTCACAGATGCGCTGTTGTTCCACCATCCAAAGGCAGAAAATGTTTATTAAAAGAAAAAAGCCTCGCTCATAAGGAAGATGTTAATTTTACAAGCGTATCATTGCGATTAACGGGAGCCACGTCTTTAAAATCTTCAATCGCAGCTGCGGGATCATATTGGAAAATGATAACCATGTGCCGAGGACTGGAATTTCAGATGAGGGGAAGACGTGGAACGGACTTAGAGGTGCACATAGTAACACTTTTAACAACGCTGTTTAACATTTAACCATTCTAAACGTTAGATGACCAACATAGCAACTAAATTTTGACTTTCGTTCCCCATTAGTACTTGAAACTCACGTCATGTTTTCAATCTTTCCGATACCAAATTTGATTGGCTCGTCCTAGCAACGGCAACTTGTACCTAACTTGTACCTGCTGATTAGGTTATAGGACTGCTTAGGAGGATCTAGGCAAGGAAGATGATCTTTAAAACCTCTAGACCACAGGTGTCACAGTGGTGGCCCGGGGGCCAAATCTGGCCCGCCACCTCATTTTGTGCGGACCCGAGAAAGTAAATCATGAGTGCCGACTTTCTGTTTTATGATCAAATTCAAAATAAAGAATATAGATGTGTATTATATTTCCTGATTTTCCCTTTTTTAAATCAATAATTGCATTTTTTTAATCCAAGTTCAAAAAGTATTTCCTCTAAAAAATAAATATCTAAAAATATTTTCTGTTTTCCACTTTAATATTGAACATAACTTTAAAAAGACGTTTTCCCCTACTAAGGAAAAAAAAGCTCAAATAAACATTGTTCTAGATCTATGAAAAAACTGAAGATTTAAGGTTTTTGATCTAGTTCTTTTAATTCGGTTTTTAACAAATATTATATCTAAAATGGTCTGGCCCACATGAAATCGAGTTGACGTTAATGCGGCCCGCAAACCAACCCGAGTTTGACACCCTTGCTCTAGACTGTAACCTTAGTCTTCTTGGTGTGGCTCCAGTTTTTTAACTAGGTCTACAATGTCTTGTGTGTCTTGTGTCTGTCTTGCTACTGCAACCAAGAAATTTCCCGAATACGGGATAATATAAAGTTCTAACCTAACCTTACGTACTAGCTCACGGATTGACATCATCGTAAACACTTGCTTTTATCCTTTTTGGTTTTCCCAAAATCACGTTGTTGGAGTTCACTTAGATATTTCTGACCTGTATCGGTTCATTCATTTAATAGCCCGTGACCAATTGAGAACCGTTTCTGTTCCTTAGAAACAAACGTGCTAATAGTGGGATCAGGGCGGAGATGCAAATATCAATAAACAATATACAAACAGACATATAAAGAAATTTCTTGAATACAGGATGAAATAAAGGCTAACCTAACGGAACAGCGTTCAAGAAACTCATTACCCATGAGTATAATGTTAAAAAATACGGCTGTAGGTCTATTTTTGCTGGTTTTTAAGCCATGTACAGCATTCACAAGAATCGACACAATGGCTAGCCTCTAATGAACACCTTTTTCTGGGAAAATCATGATGGAATTTGCTCACGCTCCATTTAGTTTAATTAGGATTCTCTCTTTTAATAATGTCCGAGCACAAAACGCTATGCCTGGCCAGTTTAAGTACATAAAAGGGCATTAAATGCACACATTTAAGTCTTAAATACAAGCTTCAATAGTCCGTGACTGCAGTATGTTAATTGTTGATTTTCAGAAGTGTGGAGGCCAGCACACTCAAGCTGTGAAAGTATTCCATGTTGTTTTATGTATTTAATGAATGCCAAAGCTTCATAAAATATAACCCTGATTTTTTTAAAACCAAGAACAAGCTATTCCTGATCAGTCAAGGTGCGGGTATTTGTGGAATATACAAGTACCAACTCCATGCAACCAGGAAAGTCCCTTTATGGAAATATTTTTGTTGGGATTTGCTTTTGTAAATACGTGGGAGAATTTGCATTCCAGTTAATGTCGCTTTGGCAGAGTTATGACAATCAATTGTTGTGCCTTGTGCTCATGACCACGCGATTCGAGACTGGTGGCTTTACTTGCAAGTTCGGGAGACTTTTGCGATGTAAAAAGGAACTTCATCAGGCCAAAAAAAATGTCAATTTAATTTTGATCCAGACCAAATCAAACAAATTTTGGACTTTCCTGTTGTGAAAATGCTTTAAGACCTGTCCGAGACTCGTTGAAACCAAAACAAACCAAGCCAAGATCAGGACAAGTTGAAAATGACACACAATTAAATATTTTAACCCATTTGTATTTTTTTTTTAAATCTGGCTGGTCAAAAGTCAATAACACAAAAATTAAAGGCACAAATTCGAACTGGACTGAATGCTTTTATTGTCATTTTGCAAGAATATTGCGTTTTAAAGCTTCACCACAAAGCGCCCAAAAATTCCTCCCATCAGCTGTCAGGCTCTTTAACAAAACAAATGGCTGAGTGTTAAGACCTACCTTATGTATTCATGTTCATCTGTGTATGTATGTGTATATATATATATATTTATATATATGTATGAATATGTATGTGTGCGTATATGTATATAACCATATATTTCAGCAACACGCTTATTTATTTATTTATATATTTATTCATGTATTTATTTATTAACTTACTTATTGCCTATCTATTTATGTCTAAAATGCCTTTCCTATATCTGCATTGTCACCCTCTTGCTACTGTGACAATGAAATTTCCCGAATACAGGATGAATAAAGTCATCCAATCCAATCCAAATAACAACAACAAACAAATAATCAATAAATAACAACAATGAATAATAAATAATCAATGAATAAATGCATATTAATACTACTACGTAGTGTTTGTCATTGAACGAAGCAAAATAATTCCAAATTGTAAAATGGTTTAGCAGCTTTCCAAAATGTTTACATGCAATACACTATTTGTTCTATTCCATTCTATTGAAAGAGAAAATAATCGGGTACTCGGTGTACTTCCTAAAAAGACTTTGCTTGCCAGCGATAACATGCTGTGTCATTGTGGACACGGATTTGCAGCTGTGTTGCACTTTCCACTCATGTCAATTAGTTCTGCTGTGTCATTGTCACCAGATGATGGCCTTCACGGATTTTGTTTTGTGTCCAAAATGCCTCGCTGCCCCCCTCCCGTCGTTCAGTTCCTGGCCCCGATGTCGAACCCCCTTGGCCGTGTCAATCCTCTCAAGAGGTTTTCATTCCGGTGCAGAACGGGCCGAGGACGTCGCCACCGGTTCTCCGCCCGATTCGATACTCCTCGCTGCTAGCGGCTATTCGGTGAGCAGTTTTAAAGAACTTGGGCATGGCGCCAGAAGAAAAAAAAGGTTTCACAAAAGAAATTGGCACAATATGAAGGCAATTGTACGAAAAGTAAGAAAACAAGTGAACATGCCCTGGCGGAGAGAATCGCTCTCCGTTTTTTTTTTTTTTTTCGGGGTTGGTGACCAATTATAACGGCGGAGGGTTGTCCCAGGTCAAGCAACGCTAAAATGAACGACGAGCCTTTAACACTTGTGGCCAACAGACACAAACAGTCACCCCCGGGGGTTCAGGAACTGCTTTTAACTCAGTAGACCATGAAATCATATTCCAGACTGAGCAGGAGGGGAAAAAAAGAGCACAGACGGACATCTTGGGACATGTCGGAGAGCCCAGAAAAGATGGGCCTATGCATTCTTAATCGTTGCTGGGATGTACAGACGCGATCATCGTTGGCGCTAAAAAGAAATTGTCGGAAGTTCTCGCAGCGGCGGTTTCTCTTTTTGATCAAAACAACGATCCTTGAGTTTGATATTGACGTCACGACAGTCGTTTCTAAAGTTGTATTGCTTCTCCCTCTTGGCTATATATTATTTATCAAGTGGCATGTCTATAAAAAAAGTATAGGAACAGACTGAGGGACTTCATGTATAGTTTCCATAACAGGATCATTTGGAACTTTTCGATATGAATATTACATGTTCATAAATTGTCCTGTCTTTGACCTGTTGACACTGAAAAGTGCAGACAGCAAATGAAGGCGGAGAAACGAGACAAACGGCAAAAGGGAACAAAGTTTAAGCATCGTTGTCACGATTGGCGTTCAAGAAAAACAATTTTTGTTGGGTTTTTTTTTATCCCAAAGAAAAAACTCTCAAATGACCAACTTCCATTGCATATAATTTCCACATTACATTACTGCAATTCTCAACATTTAAGACTCGAGTGGAAGGCTTCTAACTTTTCCCGAATCCCGCATAAGACATTTTCGCCAAACTCCCGCAAACACGGGTGACTCAAACCCTTTGTTTGTTCACCTGGAGGTGAAATAAGTATTCCTGAATTGTCCATTAGAAAATAAATATTTTCATAGTTGACACACACGATCTGGCCTTTCTTCTGCCAACGACGTGAGTCAGTTTTCCTCACGGCCATAAACAGCGATCTGATTCGCTGACACGAACGAGGGACTACTTTAAACTTGCACTTTGACAATGGACAGAGCAGAGACAGAGCACCACCGTAGCGTGAATACCCGCATAAACATAGGCTGGGCTGCTTCGCATTTAAAAAGCAGGACAGGGCGCTCCCTTGTATTTGTACTGGATGCTGACCATTTGTTTGGCAGTCAAACAAACGTCATTAATTTTACTCTGCTATTTGATTTAAAGTGTTTAGCTTATATACAGCTAAAGGACATCATTTGAATTTGTCTTTGACAGGACATAGTGTGGACAGTTGATCTTTTGTGTTGTTGTTTTTTGTACAAATAGCAGTTCTTTCCCACCAATGTACGTATTTTCTACCTTTGACATTGATTTGATCATGTTTTGTTGGGGTTTGGTGGATGTTTTTGTTTATTATTTTGTGTCCTGGTCATGTGATTGTATGAGTTTCACCTGCTTTGGCTTTTTTTGGCTCTCCTTCCCTTGTGTGACAAAGCCAGGTGTTCGTTATTGTCATCAACCCCTGTCTGTGTATTTAAACCTCGTGTTTGTATGCGTTGGCATGGAAGTCTTTTCTGTCTTTGATATGTTTGCCTTCGTCGGAGTGCGTCTCCCTACTTAACTTTGTTTTTTTGTTAATTTTTTTCCCTGTTTTTTTATTTGTATGGTTATTTTGGAGTGTTAAAATATTAAGCACCTCCCTCTGGTTTGCCTGAATTAGCATTAGTGCTGATGGTTGCACTTAATCAGGTTCAGTGCCTTGTCAACATTTTCTCTTGTTAAGATGAAAATGTGTCACTTAGCAGCCATATTAAACAGAGCCAATCCCAGAAAAGCACCGAGTGATCCAATTTGAGTGACCAATTATACGCATCCAATTTGCATGTAGCAACTTCCTCTGCAACGCTTTAATGGCTGCAGATCAAATCCCCTAATGGACAAACCATCGGATTATTGAAGGATTCATAAATGGAATTCGAGTCAAACATAAGAATACAAACTGCGAATGTTACCTTGAATTGTTTGCAAGGCACACTGAGATTTTAAAAAACTTAACACTCTCACTCATACCTAAGGACAATTTCCAGTATTCACCCAGCTTCCCCTGCATTTTTTTGCCACATAGTACCCAGAGAAAACCCACACAGACACAGGGCGAAGAACTGAAAGGTCCGCAATGCTCGCTCTCAGAACTGCGAGGCGGACGTGTTAACCACTCTCGTACCGTGCCGCCTTTGATTGTTATAAACTTTAATTTGGTCAAATTTATTGGATCTGTGGTTCGTGTTTATGTTCCTATTTGACTGGTGTAATATTTTTACCCTCCAAGGAGAAAACCCTTCCCAACTTTCGACATGCGATTTTGTGTTCCATCTTGTCCGGCGTGCAATTTTATTGGATCATTCGTTTCTGTTAACGTGGCTGGAAGGTGCGCCGCCAGAAGCTAAATTTAGAACTCTGTGGTTATTGGCTGGCACGAGAGTATATGATGAGAAAAGCCCTACGCGGCGTTGCCAAAAAAAAGAGAATGCCTCCGGCCTATGACGGTGAGTCAATGAACTATCCCACCTGGGCCAAAGAGGTTATGGGATTTGTTGGATTTTCCATCTGCCTGTCAAGCGCCATCATTCGTTATAATTGTTGCATTCAGTTTTTGATTAGGACGTGATGGACTGAAGGAATTGGTAGTAGGCGGTCCACCACAACGCATTAACGAATGAAGGTTGGGGTCTGATATTGGATTTGAATGGTTGGAACTGGTTGATGAGGTTCCAAAAGGATTAAGAAGAAAAATGCTGAGAAAGAAAATGAAATAGCGAGCCAGAAGATGAGCGTGACATTTCGTGCCCACTTGTTTTGTTTGACTTCTAGCGTGATGTCTCCCATCATTGACTAGCTTCCAATCACCCTGCAGCTGACTCGGATGATTGCAATTTACAGATGTGTACACACCAAACAACGTAGCCAATGGTGATTGGCTGCCACTGCGAGATGCCAGTTTTAAAGGCTGTCAGCTGTCATGAGTCGTCAAACTGCGTTTTGGCAGTCATCACGTTCATCCTCATTCGTGCCTACTCGCTCTTTACCGTTTGCTTTTTTATTACTCTTCATAGCCAGATAGTTATTTGTTCAGATAGTACTCCCATTTGTTATTCACTGAACTTTATTGTTTTTACAAAAACAAATAAACAACATAAATATACACACACATCCCGAACTTTTTGCGCTAAAAGAGGCCACCAAATTTTACATACAATTGAACTTAAATTTAATAATGTGGTTCAATGGACTATAAGATGCAGGATTTATTGTTGGGGGGGAAAGTAGCAGTTTATAGTTCAAAAATAATATTTAAAGACCTTAAATTATTTTGAAACCAGACTATTTTGCAAAATCTGAACCTTAAAAGGTCATGATCAACTACAAAACTAGAATTCAAATGTGAAAATAAGAACTCTAGTACTTCCTTTCGCAAAAATACATGTTTTTCGAAATAAGATAGCGTCACAATTTCTCTACGGAATACGTATACCTCGATAGTTTACCGTTTTACAGCACGTATTCTTAACTGTACTGCAAACAGCCTCACTAAAATACTTGGACACAGAATACAAATCATGTCTAATTTTAAGATCTGTTAAGGCACAGTCACTGTGTGTGGTAGCAAGGTTACAGAGGGAAACCAAAACAAGCAATGGGGAAGGATGCCATCGGGCAGACAAAAGAGAACTATTTAGTTTGGCTGGAGCGAAGCGTTTTGAAAGGCACCGCTGGTTGCTAAAACAAAAAACCTGGGTGTGGGACAAGTACGCTGTGGCCGTAAAATATCATTGTTGGGAAGCCACCAATAAGATAACGAAAAACTGTGCGATAATGCATGGGAGGTTTTGGTCAAGTTGCCATATTGAACTATAGAGTTAAAAAGTCCATTTGTATTTAAGTGGAGCATTGCCGGGTCAATTTATTTTTTGAATATGGTTCAATCGTTCTAGTCAGTTCTCCCTTTGACTCTAAAACAGCTTTCACTCTTCTGGAAAGATTTTCGATGATTGTGTTTACTCAGCCGAATGAACATTTGTGAGGACAGACAATGATGTTGGACCAGATGGCCTGGTTTGATGGGGTTGAGCTAAGGGCACTGGGGCAGTCAAGTGATCCACTACTCCAAACTTGTCTGACCTAACCCCCCGCCCAGATGGAGGAATTACTTACTGAAAAGTGCAGACTATTCCCTGGTATTGTCGTGGTTGACTTTTATGCAGTGTGAATTCTAGCTTGTCAACTCTGAGACTGGCAAAAAAAACCTCCTGAAAAGACAATTGCCAAGAGAAACTTTAAAGAAATGACGCACTTTTCAGGACCTGTCTAAAATCGTTCAATGAAGAATTGTGAACGGAAAGGAGAAAAGAAAGATGGCGGGTTGACAGGCCTTGAGTCCAGATGTCGTAGACAAAGCTAGGGTTGGAGAGAATGCTACACGATAGCTGTTCTTCGTTCAAATGTGACTGAGTAGGTTAGGTTAGAACTTTATGTCATCCCGTATTTGGGAAATTTCTTTGGTTGCAATAGCAAGACAGACACAGAAGACATTGTAGACCCAGTTAAAAAAACTGGAGCCTCACAGGAAGTCCATAAGGTGGGGACTTTCTCCAGACTGAGACTGAGGTTACCGCACAGTTCGGGTTTTTAAATGAAAACATTTGTAAAAATATTCCTAAAGATCGGGCATTTCCAAGTACGTTTAATTATGCTTTTTTTTAAATCCCTGTGCATCAGTAAAGACAGGCACGTTCTAATTGCCATCCGTTTAAAAGATAGTCAAAATAAAGTGTATTTTGATTGATGATGCTTACGATGAAGCTATGCTACCATGGGCAACGTGAAAGGCAAAAATTTGGGCAATCAAGATGATCTCAGTATATTTACTTAACTTAATGCATCGCCTTGGTGTCTCTCGCTGCTATCGTTTCTGGTATGTACCTGTAGCAGGCGGTGGAATACATGCATGACAGGGGAAAATAAAAGGGGATGAAGGGAAGATCATCCATCAACCACAAGTATTTCGATGAGTATCCTCCAGTGGTGGCGTTCTCAGCCCAAAGCAGGAGAAGCGTGGAGACATGCCACTTATTGTTTGGTCTGACTTGCAGTGGGCTTTCAAGAATGCGAGGTGCCGGGGGGCATTGCAGCGAAGGGATTTGTCTGTCACTTTTTTAAGTAAAACTGTCTCGGGTTAACCGTTTGGGTGCTGACTCTGAGCCACGACTCTCAAGACAATATGTGGTTGCAACGTAGACCAGAAAACATATTCTCTTAACTTGAACATTTAAACAGCAAGTGCAACATCACTCCATGAATAGCTAAGTCGTAGTTTAACATTTTTCATCTGGCCTTTTAATTGGACGTTGTCTACGATGTATGATTGTTTAAATTTCACTTGTAGACACACGGTAATGTCAAATAGATGATGGGCGATGACAGATGATACAACGGTGCGACACTTTTTGCCTCAGGTCTTGAATTTCACGGGCTACTTTGTCGACACGGTGCGACGGTTATTGAAGCGATGATGGACATGTCCTGGGCTAAACTACCGGCAATCTTTTTACTCATTTTCATTATTTAGAAGGGCTAAGAAACAATATCTATATATTATATTCTTTTAAAAGTTAACGTTACAATAGGTGAAACAAACCATATTCATTAATTTAGTCTTGGGCAGAGCTTTATCGACAATCATGTTGCCCAACGCTCTTAGCTTATCAAAAACAACGGTTATATTAAAAACATATCAAATAAGCTGCACCAAAAAGACACAACCAAGGTCAGACGAACGAAATATCGCCAATAAACAAAGGTCTCGATGGAAGCTCAATGTTTCTATGCTCGCAAACGATGATTCTCCGCTCGCCAAATATAAAAAAGCTTTCATAAAAGGTAAACGTAGACAATAAAAATGAGGCGTGGGATGCAGGAAAAGGCTAAAAAGGCGTGTAAAGAACATCTCTCGGGTGTGTAGTGTTACTGCTGAATAAATAAATAAAAAGGAGACCCAACTAAGTACACGGCGATAGCGCCTTGGGCTTTTACTTGGCTCGGTCCACGTTGTTAAAGATGTCAGTCACCAACTAGAGGAGACGTGCCAAAAGGCAGAAGTTATGCCTCCTTTTAAGATGGATGTGTTCTTGGCATGCGTCCCAAGAGCAGTTTGAACCTGCGTATTCTCGGGCTAAGACACTCCGTTTTCTATTGGCGCCGTCTTACCTCCATACGAAGTCTATGCATGATTCTCTATGATTATATTCTCATTTAACAACCTACAAAATCTGAGAATCAGTCAATTGCTGAAAAGTCAAGGATGAATTTGACTGAATTTTTAAGCAGGTATTTGCAGACGATTGCAGTCCTTATTAGAAGTTATCGTAAACGGTGAAAAATAATAACCAGTATCAGTTTCAAGATCAAATCAGAGTCAAGCCTACAGCAATTATATAAAAAAGACAACTCTAATTGCAAAGATGAAACTGGGGGATCCTCATATCTGGAGCTGTCAACTAAAATTCAAGACTTTTGCAGCCTTGCTTTATGTCCGAAAACTCTGTGATTTAAAATCTCCAAGATGGCCATCTGGGGCCTCTTAAGCTTCATTCTATGCAACATTATCTTATGAGGGGGTTTGTTTCTGAAGCTTTATGACTTGGAATGAGTATGCGATGGGTCCCGAGAGTATCCGTCTTTCTCTACCTTAATTCATTGATGTCATGATCTGAAAGAACTTTTCTACTGAAGCTTTATGACCCGGAGATGATATCTGAAAATGTCATTTCCATCCCTCAATTGGAACTCTGGAAAAGCTTTCCCCCCCTGGTAAAGCCATTCTTTTTGGATGTATGAGTTTTCGCGTTGCTCTAGAGGTTAACGGACCTACCTCGTAGTTCTAACGCAATTTCGGCATCTGTCTTGTTTTTTCTAGAATATTCCCACTTTAAAAAAAAAAAAAAAAGGCAATGCCGTATTAGGCATTAATAGTGTTCAACTGGAGATCCTCAGTTACTTGTAGACACAAATAGCAAAACAATACAAAATACATACTAATCTAAACCAGGGGTGCCAGACTCGGGTTGGTCCGCGGGCCGCTTTCACGTCAACTTGATTTCACGTGGGCCGGACCATTTTAGATATAATATTTCTTATTATATTTTTTTTTTATAAATGTATTAAAAGAACTGGGTTAAAAGCCCTGAATATTCCGTTTTTTATAGATCTAAAACAATGTTTATTTTAGCTTTTTTATATATTTTTAGATTTTACAAAATGATTTTTGAACTAAAAACACAGAAAAAAAATGATTAAAAAATTACAGTTATTGATTTAAAAGGGGGAAAATCAGGAAATACAATATACATCTATACTTTTCATTTGAATTTGATCCTAAAACACAAAGTCGGCACTCATGATTGACTTTCCCGGGCCACACAAAATGATGCGGCGGGCCAGATTTGGCCCCCGGGCCGTCACTTTGACACAGGCGATCTAAACCATCTCTAAAAGTCTCCAAAATATGTCTGTTGTTCTTTATGTAGTAGTTTAAATATGCGCAAATAGGAGTATATAAGAATCTGGCAAATATTTTGACAATCACCATCTCGACCAAGGAAGGTTTCAGTGTTTCCCCCGTGGCTACGAAAGCATCCTGTCAATGCTTGTCTCGTATTGACACCCCTTTTCTTTTTGCTTCTCTCACACGCTTTCATTCTGGCTTGTAAAAGACAAAAGAATGCTGCAGGTGCTGTTTGACGAGTGCAACAAATGCACTATTTGGTCCGGCTGTTTTTACAAGCTACAAGTCTCCCCTGTACGCTTTTATTTCAGCACGCATGTTACTGTCTGCATGTCTGTGTATGCTTAACACCTTCTTACGAAATGTTGGGGTGATTGACATGGTTGTATCTCTACTTTTCATTTTATTAATTTAATTTAAACCAATTTTAATTAAATAGCTCTTAAAATGAATGTTCCTCATATCATTTTCATATTATTAGGTGTATTGTAAGCTTACTTCATTCAATTTTCTGAACCTCACAAGGGTTGTGGGGGGTGCTGGAGCACACCCTGAATGGGTGGCCAGCCAATCGCAGGGCACGAGGAGACAAAGGACAACCAATCATAGCTTCAGTTAGGCAGTTTAGAGATTTGGGAGGAAACCAGAGTACCCGGAGAATAGCCACGCAAGCCCTACTTATTAATTGATTATTTATTATTGTTATTTACTGATTATTTATGTTTGTTTGTTTTTGTTATTTGTGCACGTCCCTACTTATTTAGGTTGTTGACTACTTATTAATTATTATTATTATTTATTGATAATTTTTGTCTATTTGTTTATTGTTGTTATTTGTGCACTTTGTGGTGAAGTTTTGAATTATACAAGTATAAGGAAAATAAAATAATTCAATTCAACATGCAAACGCCACACAGTGAGGACCGACCTGGGATCGAACCCTCGACCCCAGAACTGTGAGGCCCAAAGGCCGCCTATATTTTAGTTGGGTTTTGAATTTTTGTTTAGCTTTGAGGTAACTAAAGATGGTAATAATGATTTTTTTTGTGAGGTGGCGCGTTGATGTCATCATTAGTTTGTCAAGTGTTGACTTGAGTTTGTAACTGGAGATAAAATCTTGATGGCTCTGTAGTGGGTTTGTTCATAAGGATGGAGTTACATCGGTCTTGATAATGACTGAGTGACCTCTTCAAGCGCAATTCCGTATCACGTTGCGCCGTCGCAGCTCGCCTTAACTCCTCGTATGTTTAATTGTGTTAAATGGCGATGTCAAGCTTATGGCAATCCGGGTTTCGCATTACACCGACTGCAGCACGTAAAACAATACCGGCGTTGACTTGCGGATTAGATGGTGGTTTAGCAGTTTATTCGTGGATCACTTTAGCCAAATAACACAAAGTATTCCTTGTATCCAATGCTGCAAAAACATGTTCGGTACGGGGGCGGGCGGGACAGAAAGGCTTCGTCAGACTCCATTTTTAAATGTTTTCTTTTCATTTCAAACTCTTTTGTGATTAAGAGCTATACAAATATATACGTATATTTTTTTTGTTCATGCTATGTTGATGTTCTTTCAAATTACAGCACACTGGGGGGAGCTTTGTCCAGTCTGGTGAAAGTGATGGACTGGAAACCCTATCTCATGGACTACTGGGCCAGAAGCAAGTATGGATTTTATTACCCAGAGAGCCAATGGAGGGAAGGCGGCTTCCACGGGGGGGTTAACAAGGTAAGCAGCTTTCTTGAAAATGGCCATCAATCTTTCTTTATCCAGCTTGCTGCCACTTTAAGAATAGAGATATAGCAAAGTATTACACTGCATGAATTGTATACATTCAAAATGTGGAAGGTCTTCTGAAAAGAACAGATTTCATTCCAATTCAGCATGCAACATACATAAAAAAATAGGATACATATATTTCAGGATATGAACACTGCCATATTTTCCAGACTATAAAGCCCACTGGATTATAAGGCACAATGAAAAAGTTTATACGTTTGTTTATACAAGGACATACTGTACATTTTGCGGTGTAAGTGTTGCGATTGTGAGTAGAAGTATGCGTTATGTAGTAAATGTGACCGGTACAGCTGCCATCTTGGATATATGACACAAGGATCTCATGGTCACCATGCGAACAGCCGGTAATATTACGAGTGACGCGTGTCACATGCCTTTCTGGGGGTGCATGTTGTATGTATGTTGTGTATATTGGTGTCTTTTTAAGTAGGAAATAAGGCCAGAAAAATGTAGCATTTTATTTTTTAACCATAGAGCTTGTATGAATATAAGCAGCCCAAACGGGCAATATTTCTGAAAAGTTTTTTTTTTAATCCAGTAAAAAAAATTGTAACAAAATCAGAAATAATATTCAACAATAGAGAAAATCTCCCTAAAAAAACGTTTTGGAGAAAATCCTCAGTATTCCCTTGTCAACATTTTATTTTTATTTTTTTATGCTACACTTTTGGCTCGTCACTTGCTAATCACACAGATGTATGATGCCGAAAAACTGCTTTTTTTATCAAATGGAATATCCTGTCAACTCTGGACAAAATAAAACAGATTAGGAAGAGAGAAATGTGTAAAAAAAATATTGTAAAAGTGTTGTAGTAGCTGGAGTCAAACCAAGGGATAGAAAAATGCCGTGGAGAAATAATTGATATGATATTGGGATGGGCCCTGACAGAGTCTCTTTCCACTCCGTGTTGAATAGGCCAATTGTTTGGACAAGGCTTACACCACACAGACCATTTCATTAGAGAATGTGCAAGGGCATGTGGGAGTAGATGGCGGCTGCAACGTAACTCCGCCGCTTCCCCCTTAGAGCTCCTCTCAAAGAGCTCCATTCTCTCACCCGCAGGCCTACCTGTATGGGGAGAAAGACAGCGATATGGGTGACGTACTCGCAAAAACAAACAGGTTGACTCCACCACAGTAGCGGGGAGAGAGATATGTGAAAAGACATGCGTAACTTTAGAGGCTGTGGTGTAATATGCCGCGTCTCTCCAGTCATTTGGAAGCCATCAACAGTGCAATCGGGTCTCGCGATCGCCATTTTTTTCTGATTTTTGTGCAGGTCAATGTATTGGATGGCAAGGGTGGATATTCACGGCGTGTTTTAAGTGATCCGATGGCAATTTTATTCTCCCAAGCGGTGCCGTTTGTGTATGCATGAGTCATGGTCGTGTAAGCAGAATAAAAACACGTGCAAGCAGATGAGTTGGCTGCAGTCCGATTCGGGACTCTGTTAGGGTGACTGTGTTGCAAGCCGAGGTGGTTGGACACTTGGATTTGTTCAGACAAGTCTAGTTTTTCAGAAATATAATCATTTCAAAATCATCTGAGGTCTCAGTTTTCAAATGGGAGATTTTGGTTCCTTTAAAATTCTGAGTGGCGACTATGTCTTGGTGGTTAGCTTGTTGGGCTCTCTTCTTGGGTCTTGGGTTTGATCCCAGGTCCGCCCACATTCCAAAAACATGCTTGCTAAACTAGCTGGTTGAACACTAAATCGTATAACAAAATTGCTTTGTTATACGTATCATCTAGTTAAAAATTGTAGTACGTACAAGTTAATGCTATGCAGCCTTATGAATGGAAATGCTATACTCATGTATTGGGCAAATGCTGAGAATTTAGTGTTTTATTTTTTTCTGTGTGTGCATAAAAAGGAAGGCATTTCGCCGGGAAACCAAAAGTGAAAACATTTGCCCATCTGACAGAGAATTGAAGCAGATTTACACTTTCTTTCCAACTCCTCCAGTCCTCACATTTTCAATCAATCTCTTCGACCACCCAGCATTGCACGCAGAGCTGGTTTATGTTATTTAGCACCCTTCCAATATCGGAATGTAAAGGATATTGGTTTTGTGACGTTCCGATCCAGAGATTGGCAGGCACAGCTGGAGATGAAGTGTTTTCTGTGTGATAGTGCCAAAAAAAGAACACACTCGATGAAATGAGGCAAAACAGACTATGTATATATTACACGTCAAGTCAAATAGATTTAAAAGGCCCAACCAAAGAGTCGTGGTTTCCATGACGACAATTTTGAGGACATTTAAGTGGACTTCGTTTACAATGTAAAGTTTTTTTTTCAAATCCTAGCGTGCCGAGTGCTTTTTCGCTATGGCACTTGAAATACCCGTGTATGGAACTCTACGGAATACCGGTTAATGGGTTAGCAACACGCTGATGACGCGGCGATAAGAGCAAGCGGGGGTTCCGTAGCTTCCCCGGGGAGCCTGGCTGTCAGGGAACAAACATTACAACATTCAGGTTTGGAAGGTCCAAAGCTTGGCTATAAAAATGTCAAACTGTGTAAGAACACAGGTTCAATTGAGGATTAATGTGGCTCATTGTTCTGTGAATTGCAGTGTTCCTTTACATCCGTCAGTCTTCACCATTGCGTCATCGTCAACCCAATAGACTAAATACGCAACTGCTTTGCATATGTGAAGTTTCAGTTGCTGTGACAGAACACTGCCAGATAAAGAGCACGCCGTTGGAAATTTTTACTCTTACTCCAGCTCTTGGAATGATCGAGGCTCTCGTTATGCTTTGAATCGGATCCAGATCTTCTGCTTACCTCAAAATGCCCCAACAATATCTTTTCATATCACAGCTGTCCGATTGCCAAGAAGCTTTTTGAGGAAACTTCCATCGGGATTTCACCTGGAGGGCGTAGGGACCTATCCCAAAACTGGAATCCCTACAGAGTGCCTGGCGGAAAGGCAGGCGGGGGTGAGGGGAGCGTTTTCGGATTCTCTCCAGGCAATTGCGCATGCACAATTTGTCTTTGTAGCGGGAGAGTTGGCACAACCCTCGACTTCAAGATGTCATGACCAGACCAACTTAGCACGCAGCAGAAGTGCTTATTACGCATTGTATACTCATTCCTGACACAGGGGAGCCCAGTGTGACTCACATCCCGGTGATGGAGCCCCAGCTTTTTCTCAGTTTGTGAGAAATCTGGTGAATTTCCACCAACCCCAGCGTGAACTCCACCACTTAACCATGAGAGACTCCTCATTTTCGGAGAACCAGAGTCGGATAAACACCGGGGTAGGAGGAGAGGGGGTGCTGGGGGGGAAGACGGGAAAATGGAAAACAGGGTTGGCACCTCCAGCAGGTTTATTTGAGGCCGTGACAGCGAGCTCTTGAAAAAGGGAAGGGGTCTGAGGCCTGGGTCCACGGATGGGCAGAGGGTAGACAAAAGAGGTCGTGACAAGTAGCCATGGCATTTCTAAGCCCTTTCGCTTCTTCTTTGCAGTCTGAGAGATAAAGGAAGGAAAAATCGGATTATGGTTCTCGCCCGGTTACTAAAAACTCACTGGGGCACGCTGAAAACAGCGCCTGGGAACAATTTGTCCAGCCTTCATCTCGTGTATCAGGGATGAGAACCTCTTGCCACTCTTTGTGATAAAATTCATCCTCCAGGTAGTTACCTGCTCACCCCCAAATGACGAAAGCCAGCCCTAAATATCCAAACCGATCTGCTTTTGATGTACCGCCTTGTAAAAATCTGGGATTTCAAGGTTTTCAAGTCAGTCACACAACTCGCAGTTGCATTAGCGTGATATATCTTGTTAAAGGCCCAATCCCAAAGTGCGCACACCCAATAAAACAATGAGAACAGTCCGAACAATCGTAAAAAATTTACACCTTCGACCAACTCGTCTTTAACTACAGCGAGTCTGGGAGGTCCCAAAAAGTTCTATTTTGGGGAAAATGACGAATGGAATCCTGGTCCAAAGCGCACGCCATGCCAAACTATCCCGTAGAGAGCCACTACACGCGATGGCATTTATAGTCAAATTTGACTTCCTTTCTCAGGACAGGGGTAGTTGCCTCCGTTGCCCTTAAATGACCAGCTTTCCAGGCCAAATTGGCAGAGAAATGACAAGGTTTGGTCGTCTTTGAAAGTCAACTGGACTCGCTCCATAAATCCAGAATGGAAAGCTATGAAAACGGAGCACGCTTCCATCAGACAGGTACTGTGAAGCTATTGTCCTGCCAGAGAGCGGCGCAGATGGTGGATATCAAAGCAAAAGTACAGTAACATAAAAAAAAAAAAAGCCACCATAAATGATTTGCATGACACCGGGTCGCAAATGCTCAAACCAAATGTCACATTTTAATGATTGCAATGACTGTAGTTCCGGCTATATCATAAAACTATATTTACAACTGACCAAAAAAACAAACACTTATGCCAACCAGATTGTGTCCATACCAAGGAACGATTACAGGTAGCCATTTAACTCTTAAATTTTGACGTTTGCCGCCATGTTCAGCTATTGGAATCCAACCGTGAACTGCTACCGACGATTCTATCCGCCAAGAACCAGCGAAATAATCGAATACCGTATGTCGCAGTAAGTTTGTTGTGCTTGTTAGAGATGTTCAGATGTTATTTGGGTAAATCTAGAATGAAAAAAACTTTTGATTTCATAACGCTCAAAGTAAAAATACTTTCCCCGACTTGAGAAACATTTCAAATTATTCTCCAAACGATATTGTTGACTCTCAACACGTGCGCCGATTCCAACTCGCCGCCATGTGTTGCCTCGGTGTATGCGGAACATCAGCAAAATTTACCACCGGTGACGTGTCTGCTTGATTAAACCCATGTGGCCCGTCAGGAAAGTTTCTTTAGATGTGCTACGAGTGGGGCCCCTCGTGGCCGCCGTGGATGTCGACTTTTACGGCGCGTGGCGCGTTCAAACCGCCGATATCGATATTGTCAGAATACATCTGCCTTTGTTCAAAACATGCCGCAGACCTTGACTGCTGACGTTATGGATTTTCACTATTTACCGCCACAGTTCATAAAATAGCAGCATCACCCGCGAAGACGGATCTCAGAGTCTGAAAATCAGTCTTTGCTTGTGTCCATACATCATTTAATATACGTTTAAAGTAAGGCGGTTCAAGCCTGATTAAGCGTATTTAACTGGAAGAAACGTATTGGAAAAGGTCAAACGCTGAGATTGATTTTAAAAAAAAAAGTAATTTCAGAATTTTAAAGGCCACAGCCTCATCGACATCAAAAAATAGTCTGGTACAAAACCGAATCCCTCTTGAGAAGCTTACTTGCACCAGGTCAACGTGACCCAAGACCATTTTTGCTGCGGCTATTTCCAAGAATTACACGTTATGATTCCAACGAAAGGATGCAGGCCAAACATGAGTCTCAAAACTCCCTCCAATGTCTTGTTTTCAATATCTTGCAATAGAGAGGAACAATAAAGAAAATTGCTTCCCTCGACTCCAGGCTTCCTGTCCAAGCCTCAAACGGCCGATCGTTACCATGGTCAATTCCACGGTCAATTCCACTCAGTCTGTCTGACAGTTGTTTAGAAAACATTGAAGATGATATTAAGTGATGCCTCATGGTGCTTTCCCTCCATCTTGCGCCCTTTCTGTCATTCCGTACTTTAAAGTTATTGTCTGGTGCCGGATTTAGGAGAATTAATTATAATATTTTCTCCAGTCAGGGTAGAAGGGCCGATACCCGGCTCGGTGCTAAAGTGTCCGTTATCAAAGAGCGTTGCCGGGTTGGCCCGTCTTGGAGTACGAAATGTGCACATGTTCACATCTTGCTCGGAGGAAACGCGGGATTACGCCAACATTTCTGAGGAGCTGACTCATGGAATCTTTTTTTCTTCTTCTTCATTGTTGCTGATGTTGTAGTCATGTTTATTGTTTGATATTTAGTTTCCCCGAGTTTAAAACAAAGTCCAAGACCCAGGAGACCGCTTAGCGTGAGTTGGATTTTAAGGGCGTTAGGGAGCTGCAATCAAATGTTTTATTTAGTTAAATGGCTTTCAATTTCTGAAATTCATAACAGAGTGACTCAACGCTGACAAGTTGCTCTCGGTCAAATCGCATCTCCAGAGGAATGGAAAATTCCAAATCCCATTTTTTTCTTTGTCCTCAAAGAGACACAACTTACCTCCATTTGACATCAGTCAGCCATTTTCACATTTTCTCATCTCATTTTCTGAAACCGCTTTATCCTGGGGGGTGCTGGAGCCTATCCCAACCAGCCCCCGAGTCACAGGCGAGGGACACCCTGAATCGGCGACCAGTCGGATAACCAATCACACTCCACATCCATAGCTAGAGGCAATTTAGAGTGTCCAATCAGCCTAGCATCCATGTTTTTGGAATGTGGGAGGAAACCGGAGTACCCGGAGGAAACCCACGTAGGCCCGGGGACGACATGCAAACTCCACACAGGTGAACCGACCTGGATTTGAACCCACGACCGCAGAGCTGTGAGGCCGACGTGCTAACCACTCACCCACCGGGCCGAGTTTCACATTTTTTCCCCCAAAAAAGGTTTCGAGTATAAATTTCCATCTCTCAGTTTGGAACTGATAACAGGAATGGATTTCAGGCCAGACCTCAGAAATGAATGGTGTATGTGTCGTTAACTACGCTTGAGTTTATGGTTTCACGAAGTTCTTTTGTTCAAGACAGAGTATACATTGAAAATATCAGCCAACAAATTGAATATTTATATTATGAGGAAATGTGAGATGTGTGTTTGGAATAACAAGAGGTTTAGCGTTTGTATTATGGACTTACATCGTTTGATTTCCTTCATTTCTGCTACATTTTTTTCAATCGGACAAATTCCACGGCCCTAAAAAGCAGCGTTTCAGACCGTACGTTCACTTCAACCGCAAAGTCCAAGGACAGAATGCACCGTAGAAAATGATGGCGCTTATTCCTCAACTAAAGAGTTTGATTAAAAGCAGAAAATTTGGTTCCCTCCGCAGTATAAACTCCCGTGATGAAGTGAGAAAAACGCTGTGGCGGAATGTTCTGCCTAGTTAACTCCAACATCAGCCACAATGCGTGGTGACATTTATTTAAAACAGTCCCTGCTTTCTGGAGAGACTAAAGACGGGTGAAAAGGAGGTTTTATGGAGATCTCAGGTTCTGTCATGTCCCATCACATTAACGACTCTTTCAACACGAGACCATGTTCGCTAAACTTCAACACTTAAGTACCACTTTCAAGTTTGTTTGGGTTTTTTTTTTCATCATAATGAGCCAGTGTCAAACGCCCAAAGGAGTCTTTAAGAATTATTGAGTCTACTGTAGTATTGAGACCATGCACCACATAAATGAGGGGAGTCGTATTTCATTCATATCACGACTCCATTCGATCCCGATTAGTTCCGATACCACACTTGAAGTTTATTACGGCAATTTGTGTATGTCACTTTATAAAATATGAATAAACATGGCCATGAAAGTACATTGATATCAATGTATTTCTGAAAAACCATTCCACATTGTTTATTTCCACCCAAAACAAAAGCGTAATGATCGATTCCAATGGATTTTGAATCGGTACGAGAATCGCGTGTGCGGTCGATTGGTCGCCGGTCTTTTGGTCGCCCCGACCGCGACAACGGGCGACCAAAAGACCGACAACCAAAAGACCGGCGACAAAACAAGGTAAAACAAGGTAAAACAAGACGGTCTACGCATCAATAAAAGCCAACAATGGCCATGAGCAGTTTCACTGAGCCGACGTGTGAGTGTAGAAGAGTTTGTATGTACATGCGTTGTCCCTTTAAGAAGCGACGTCCGTCAGGGTCTTAACAAGTTCTCCAACAATAAACAATAAAAGTCCGGGAAATTTGGAGCTTTTCTTTAGCCTAATAATTACTAGGGCATTAAGTATGACTAAATAGTCATTCGCAGTTTGTATTTAGGGAATTTGAGCAACAATTTAAATGGTAATTATCACTTACCTTCCGGGCGACCAAAAGACCGGCGACCAATCGACCGTGTACCCGAGAATCGTGCAATGTAATTTGCCGATATATCGCCAAATAGATTTTTGAAAACACCTTTAAATAATCAATATTCTGGCTCTTTCTGATATAAGCACTAATCTTTACTTAGACAACAGGTCCAGCTTTGACATGATTCTGGCTAGTCGAATTTGGAAATGACTAATTTTGGCCTGCCATGCCACGGACAGAAAAACTCATTGTGGGGTCGGTTACCAACGATGAATATTTGCCAAATGATCTCATTGTTTCGCACTAAATTCAGAAATTCAGGGACACGTATTTGGAAAGAGATTTTTCTTGTTTAATTGCACGCTCGATGGGTGGGCAGGCCCTCCGTCCGATTGCCCAACTATTGACATCAAAATGTCACTTATTTCAAATTTCCCCTCAAATGTTTTGCACATATCTTTTTATTATCATCGTAAATTACGAAACAATTGCGACAAACAATGAAACCACATCCCAGTTGGAAGAAAGATTGAGGTGTCGACATGAACAAAAACACGATACGCCAAATATATTTAATTAACATTCCTCTCGGTGTTTCACACTTCCCGTGATCTCTGCACACAACCTTAAAATAACCTCTGAATCATTGGTGGCAAGGACATGATGTTTATGCTTTGCCTTCTTCCTGACTGGAATATTGTAGCTTACTTCTCAGCAAGCGCTCCAAAAATGTTCCGATAAATTCAACAAGAGAAACCAGAACAGTGCACATTAGTCCATTTGAGTGAAACCTGTTGAAGTGTGTGCCGTCTTCTGTTTTCCTAAGGCTAAATATAAATAGGCCACGTTCAAACCAAGCCGAGAAACGGGGAACGGCGTACCTTGTGGTTTACAATTCGAGTGTTTCTGAAATAAAACATACAGGCAGCCATGAAGGAATCATTTATTTCATAGAAAGCAGTTTTTAATTATAAATTGTAGGGGCCATTACACTTAAGATACAACTCTTCAGTAGCAACGGATTTTGACAGATTTTTTTTTCAAGGGTTGTAGACTATTACACTATGGCACATGTGTCAAAGTGGCGGCCCGGGGGCCAAATCTGGCCCGCCGCATCATTTTGTGTGGCCCGGGAAAGTAAATCATGAGTGCCAACGTTCTGTTTTAGGATCAAATTAAAATGAAGAGTATAGATGTATATTAAATTTCCTGCTTTTCCCCCTTTTAAATCAATAAATGTAAATTTTTAATCATTTTTTTCTGTGTTTTTAGTTCAAAAATCATTTTGTAAAATCTAAAAATATATTTTAAAAAAGCTTAAATAAACATTGTTTTGGATCTATAAAAAACTGAATATCCAGGGGTTTTATTCGAGTTCTTTTAATCCATTTATAAAAAATAAAATCTAAATATATCTAAAATGGTCCGGCCCACGTGAAATCAAGTTGACGTTAAAGCGGCCCACGAACCAACCCGAGTCTGACACCCTTGCACTATGCAATTATTAGGGTTCGGGAGTTGATTATTATTTATAAATAATCACCAAATATTATTACTTAACTAGTTTGGGAAAAAACCTGACAGATTTTCATCACTGGTTATGTTCCAAAGATGGAATCTTTATCAATGCCCTATTTTTCGTTACCCTGACATACTGAGGCGCTCGTTAGCTCAACCCACAGATACCAAAACAAAGAAATCCAATTAAAACCAGCTCCATAAATAAAATAAAAAGATACCATAAGCAAAAATGTTCATCGTTGAAGAGTTGCGAGGATGTTCCCAAGAAGAAAGGGACTAAAGATGGAAATTAGCCCTCGGCTACAATCTTACATATATTTACATTAAACAAATATACTAAATATTCATTAATATGTGCTGTCCCTTATTAAATAACTCAAGAGTTTTTGTGAATCCGTAGTTCCAGGTTTCCAATCGCTTCGTCACCCCAATATTTCGTACACTTTAGTACATTTCCGAGCCTGTTTTTGCTCAAACTAGTTCTTTCTTTACACGTTGAAATGGTCAAAAAGTTGGCGAGATCTTTGTAGAAATGTCCTTTGATTGAACCAGCCATCCCAACGTGTAACGCTATACTTGTTTTTTTCCCGTCCATCCAGTTGCAAAATCATCATCCAATCATTTTTTTGCGGTCATTTATTTGGTTTTTCATTGCACGTAAAGTCAACGCTGACAGCGTTGATTTGGAAACAGCCTCCAAAAGAGAGAAATAAAACGTCGAGGCTCGCTACGAGCTTGAAAGGCCATAAAAGTTGATTCATTTGCACGGCTTTTGCGGTGGCAGCCAACACTTTTACAAGCCGACAACTGCAGGCGACGGTATATACCAAAATATACACTCCTTTTTAAATTTAGAAACTCAAGAACTCAAGAGTTATGGACCTAATTGCGATATTATGCATGTACCGACTCTGCTTTAACTGTAATTTGACAAATTGGACCGTTTAGCGCGTAAAATGGAGGATTTAAAGCCGTGTCATTGGATAGGACGATGCTAAAATACATGAAAATAAATTAGTAGCAGAGATTGTGATTCAGGATGGGTTGTTTTTTTGGAAATGTGGAACGAAAAAATGCAAAGCTGGGTTGAAATTGGTGAAATTAATGGATAGAATGGCCTGGCACTCTTTAGGTTGAAAATGAAATAGTTTGTGAGAGATTGTAACAACGTTTCAGAGGCGTGTATTTAAAAATGCCAAAGTTGTTGCAAAATTCTGAGAGGAAACGGGTGTGTTGAGTTACTATTTCCTTGGTTGGTTGTTTTCATTGATGTTCCAAGACTCAAAACTATGTTCGATTTTGTCGTGTTCTGTTGTTGGCCTGCTCGTCTTATCCCGTTGGAGAACCCAGGTGTGTGGTGGGGAGGCGGAGCTACCTGAATCCCACCTGAGTTCCATCTCGTCGAACCAGTGCGGCACTAAACGTCCATTTAAGTTGTTAAAAGTTCGACCCGCTCAGATTTCTCGCTCCTATGTGTCGTTTTGTTGTTGTCAGGGAAGAAAGAAACCCTTTAGTGTTGCGACATGAGCAATATCACGAAAAAAAATAGGCTTGACCAGAACTTTTTTGAAAAATGTATTTGCCCAAATAAGGACTGTCATCGTCTTTTTTCATTCAAAATGTCTTAAAAACAAATTTTCCGTTTTATAGCCATGTTGCATGTCGTTGCCTTATGGCTAATATGAATAGCCAAATTCCATGTAAAGCATGAACTATATAGACCGGGGTGTAACTCAGTACCACAGCTTTAAAGTTCAAAGAGCGTTTCCTCTAAACGACAGTTTTTCCTCCACCCTTAATGCCTGTTTTCTTTTTTTTTTCTTTTTTTCTTCTTCACATCCCCTTCCTTTTGAAATCACCCAGCCTCCACAGCAACTCTCCAAGTCAAACAAATCCTCGCAGATCGTTGGCTCTCGCCCTGAAACCGGAGCGCCGAACGCTGGTTGAATTGCAAGAAAAAAACACTTGTGTTGCCTGGTGGTTTTGATGTCATACTTTTTAAGCATGCATGTTTTACAGGGTTCCCCAAAAAAAGTCTTTTACGTTCAGGGAAACTCATAAAGTGAGTACAAGGTCCCACTTTTGGAGTATTCCAATGCGGCATGTTGACAGATCATGAAATAATACGTTCGGATGATTTGAGGCTAGATGTCGTCGCAACAGGTGTTGACCAGAAATGGCCTTTGTGGCATGCTGGGTTGGACAAATTATGTTTTTATTGTTCGCATTAAATGTATTCAGATTTTATGTGTGTAGTCCTTGGTTTGGACATTCTTGGATTAGGTTTTGGGTTACCTGTGAACCCCAAGAAGACCAGCATTATAGAGCGAATATGGAATATATTGTCAATATTTGACTTGGCTCTGGGATTTTAACGTAGGTTAAAATCAAGGCTGGACTAAGACATGCCAGAAAATAAAAATCAAGACTTCTGGGTGTCAAGACCGGAACAAAACTGACTCTTTTCGGGGTTGAGGCCAAGACCTTTAAAAATGTGGTCTTCAACCAAGACCAGTTTTGAGTGTACAATCCAACAAGTACTGGTTATTGTGAAGCACTGACCTTTTAAAGAGGCTAAGCTAACTAGTTTGACATCCCTGGTCAATATCATGTCATATACTATGACTGGAATAAATACTTTGAATTGGCGAATGCGTATTCTATCGTATAATTATGTATAACCTGGATAGATTAGGACGAGTTGGCATAAAGTTCTCTTCTAAGAAGCTTCCAAACGCTGGGCTTCTTATCTAATCTGTAGGTGACTGGGGAGACAGTGATTAGTATTTAGTATAAAAAAAGCATCTGAAAAATTCAGTGTGAGTAATTTGTCCAAGTTGACACCACCTAGAGTAAGAACCTCATCTAATACTGTGAAACCATTAATCCTCTGGAAAACAGAGGAACTCCCTTCTAAATATCCAATTCTCTCCTGAAAACCAGAATTACCCCAAATAAGATTGAATGTCTTGGGTGGGAAAGCTCGCTAAACAAATCAAACCGTTTGTTTCTCTTGAAAGGTCACAATTGGGTATCAGTTAAACGTCGATTTTATGGACCTGACCTATGACAACCCACAAACAAGTCTTTGTAAAGCCAACTTCCGAAAACATCAGGTGTAGGTTGAATTTTGGATTCCTGAAGTTTGGGGTGACTAATAAAGCCTGTTCATCATTACAACATATAAACAAACATAATCTAGTATACCAGATGCTCAACTTTAAAGGGTTGCCATGTTCTCATCTTGAACGTGAACACGTGTCCATGACGCAGTCCCGTAAGGCGTCTTTCAAAGCCACGCCAAAATCAATTCCCATTAAAAGGTCCACGAGGACTTGCATCCCACCTTCCCGTGGAGATGAATTGAGTTTATCTTGGAGAAGAAACCGCTAAACAGCGATTTTAATATCCACAACAGTAACGCATCAGGTTGAAGGTCTTGCGAGGAGCCATTCCCAAACTGAAGAAACCCTGAAAACGTAAAGATCGATCAACCGAGTGCGATTCCTCTCAAATAGGTGCTTAAATGCAAAATAAATAAAACCCGATACATCACGTTTCAAGAACTCCAGTGAATCTCCGTAGCCAAACGCTAACGTCAAATTCAATCTCTGTGCTAATTTTCTCCCCATGAGACTTGAAGAGCTACAGAATGTGCTCACCATTTGAACTTTGAACACTGCAAAGTAAACAGCTAACACTTGTTCTGTAGTTCAAATGGAAAATCTGGACATTGGACAAGCGCTCTGGGATCTCAGTGGAAGCCCGAGAGTGGGCGGCGGCTCTGTTTCCCTTTCACTTTGCTCATCTCCATTTTCTCCCCACAGCGAGCTTGGACGGCGGTCAGCTCGTCTCAACTCTTTCTGACGAGGTCATTTGGCGTTTGAGCGGAATAAATCAGCAAAAGCATTTGCAGCCCAGTTGGGGTTCTAAAAAATGTTCTAATAGCACAGCGCATCACTTTTTCCCCTCTAGACAAGTCAAACAGAACCAACAGGTTATCCTTAAATCCCATCATTTCAAAAGCTGTCCATTTTCATGGGAAAATGTCAATGTTACCATGACAAATGGACGCCCTTTAATGAAATTGGCTGTCGGTTTTTTTATTTAATTTTTTTCCAGGAACCAACAAGACCCATTTTGACTTTTACCAAGAGACGGTCAAATTGTCCAGAGAGTAATAATAGACACAATTCCTCGACGGTTGTCGTATTGCCAAGTTGCTGGAGTCCATAAAATGCATCTGTAACAATGGAACCACCCAAATGGAGTCCAAATGGCTGCATTTTACTTTGAAAATCCTGTTGGCTGTCCTCTTTTGAGTACTATTGAGAAGTTAAGAAGACAAAAAGTTTGGCGTCAATCAATCATCCAATCGTTTTAGTCCAGTAGACGCCAATCATTTTGGGTACACAGGGCAGGCTGTCCTGACCGGGAAGGCAAACTGTTTGATATCCGGCATTGAGTCAGCACAACTAATGTGGACCGCGTTTTAAATGGCGACACATGCTGGATGCAGAAAATGTCTCTGGCTGGACTTGTGTTCAGTGCTGTAAGTTTTAAAGTCGACACACTCGGTCGACTGGAAACGTCATTTGCTCTTTTGATCAGTCCAGGCGACGAACAAAGTGAATTTTCGCTGTGAGAAAATCCACGCAAATGGTGTGAATGACCTCAAGTGAGCGTTGGTTTCTCCAGAATTGAATTTCAAAGACGTTCTTGGCCTCTCCTTCTTCCCTCCAGTCCAACTGTTGAGGCTTTTTTTCCACGTCCAAAATGCCAAATCAGAGCCAAAGGAGAGCAGATTTTTCAGGCTGTAGATATTTATTTCCTTTGTTGTTAACTTGCTTTTAAACGTCGCTCTTTCGAGAGATGATGTTTCAGATTAAACCAATATTAACTTGACGCATTTCTCATTGATTTGCAATTTCTCTCTTCTAGTATAAAGAGATCTGATTTCATAACAAAGTAATGGCAGCCACCAGAGCTGAACTTACTTTCTAAGAACTGAAATGCGAGTTTCCATCACCATCCAATTTTCTCTCAATTATTTCTCTGTTTAAGAAAAGATTACGGTCCAGAACCAAGAAATAACGAACAGTAGCCAAAGCCCAAATGAACCCTGACCACACCCCGGAGCTCCAACTCTAACCTATAACTCAAATCAGGCTGACTTTCTGAACGGGAAGAATCCAAAACGATGATAATGTGATTTTCTTTCAAACATCAGCCTTTCCAAAGATGATCGAGTTTCAGAACGAAGTAACCCGAACGGGGAAAAGAAGGAATACTCGAGAATATCCAAACCCCAGACTCCGAAAGCGTAACCAAAAATCTGGCCGACTTTCTGAGAAGATAGATCTGCGGTTATATTTTGGGGGGGTATATGGCTAGTCCATGTTGAATGCCATACGCCACATGTGTCAAAGTGGCGGCCCGGGGGCCAAATTTGGCCCGCTGCATCATTTTGTGTGGCCCGGGAAAGTAAATCATGAGTGCCGACTTTTCCTTTTTTAGGTTCAAATTCAAATGAAGAGTATAGATGTATATTAAATTTCCGGATTTTCCCACTTTTAAATCAATAATTGTATTTTTTTAATCCATTTTCCTGTGTTTTTAGTTCAAAAATCATTTTGTAAAATCTAAAAATATATTTTAAAAAAAGGTAAAATAAACATTGTTTTAGATCTATAAAAAACTGAATATTCAGGGCTTTTAATCCAGTTCTTTTAATCCATTTATAAAAAAAATATCTAAATATTCTATCTAAAATGGTCCGGCCCACGTGAAATCAAGTTGACGTTAAAGCGGCCCGCGAACCAACCCGAGTCCGACACCCTTGCCATAAGCTATCTCTCAGCCTAACTGTTAGCATTCGCCATTTGAAACTTCAGATGAACTGCCGATTGCAACATTTTTGGTGGAAACGGTTATTAATCACTTGTTCTGATGCAGTAGAAGGACTTTCCGTTGGATTTGTTTTGGCTGATATGCTATCCTTGCTCTGTTTTGATACACTAGCTCAAGCTGTGCACGGCTCCAATGTTTTTTGAACTTCGCACAGTTGTCTTTATTGGCTTTTCCCACGATGCCTCTACCCACAAGGCTGTGCTTCCTTATTATGTCCTGCACTCTGATATAAATTCTAGCATCATTCCCACCCTTCCTTTGTCGATAAGTCATCTGTTTTCATTTTCATTTCGTTTCCTTCTCTCTTCATCAAAATGCCGCCTGCCATGAACCCAATAGCAAGACAGTTTTATGCCATGCCTTTTTTTTTCGGGAGCGAGGAGTGAGTCATCGTCCTTTTTTTCCGGGGATGAGATCATCCAGCAATCTTGTTGAAACGTTACCTGATTCGAGGCATTCATCCGTGACCATCTCCGATAAAGCAAAAACTGTGTGTGCGGGGGGTGTTGTCTTAAAAGTTGCATAGCGCTACTTTCATCCGCATCTTCTAGGCCATCTCTTGTGCATCATTTTTTTTTTCTCTGCGGACAAAAATGGCCACGCTTTGTTCACTCAGCTGCAAGGCTAAATGCTCCGAGGCCAGACGGTCTGATCTGGATGTTTTGAAAGATAGAATTTTTCACATCATGGCAGAAAAATACACAACTGTATGTTCCTGACTTGCTCCCAGAATGACTATTTTGTCTCATTGGGTCGGGAAATTATTATTATTCCAAGATCCTGGCATTGGATTTATCTCCACGAGTAGCACCAGTCCAAGGTCAGAGTTGATTTCACATACCTGGCTTTTATATCGGCCACGCATGAGATCCACGAGTGCAGCTGTGTTTACGTTCAGATAGGACCAATGCAGGAAAAACAGGACACCGTCTTGCCACCGCGTCCTTCTCGTCACTTGGGCTTTTATCTCGCCCCCATGCTGACTGTTTCAGAACGACGCTGGTTTAAAAGTTTTAACCCCGCAACGAGCTGATGAAAGGGAGACTCACCCCTGCGGTCTCCGGGGTCTTTGCCTCGCCTCCGTTTCTTTGAAACACCTGCATTCGCTCAGTTCTTTTGATTAGAAATTTCCCAGGATTGAATCGAGTCAAAGATGGACTGATAGTTTGGGAGATAAACAAACAGGGAGGCAGGCTGGGTCAGTAAACAAACTGGATCTGATGGTGTATGTCATCACTTGTGTCGTCATACTTCCTGCATCTTCTACAAATAAGCATTTTTTTGCAATGAAATGATAGCGGTTTTATCGGCGTTCTTGCAGTACGTAACCTCAAGAATAATTTCCTGTAGCGACTCCGTGCCGAGAATATGCACAGCATCCGCAAGTTGTTGTTTTTTTACAGTTGTTGGTGGGGGAGAGTTGTCTTCATAGTGAGAGTTGTCTTCAACCGCAATACCCGGTTGGTTGTTATAGATCGGTTTTTCTTTGGGGGAAAATGGCAAGCACTGACTCAGTTGTAAAAAGGGGAACAGAGCATATATACATCCATTTATCCATTTTCTCCTGCTGATCCAAGCTTGGGTTATCTACGAACCAGCAGCAGTAGGTAACCTCGAACTTTATGGGCCGCTTGCATTTGACATTTTCCTCTTTTGGTGACGACCTACTAGACCACATGTCTCAAAGTGGCGGCCCGGGGGCCAAATCTGGCCCGCCGCATCATTTTGTGTGGCCCGGGAAAGTCAATCATGAGTGCCGACTTTCTGTTTTAGGATCAAATTCAAATGAAGAGTATAGATGTATATAAAATTTCCTGATTTTCCTCCTTTTAAATCAATAATTGTAATTTTTTTAATCCATTTTTTTCTGTTTTTAGTTCAAAAATCATTTTGTAAAATCTAAAAATATATTTTAAAAAAAACTAAAATAAACATTGTTTTAGATCTATAAAAAACTGAATATTCAGGTCTTTTAATCCAGTTCTTTTAATCCATTTATTAAAAAAAAATCTGAATATTATATCTAAAATGGTCTGGCCCACATGAAATCGAGTTGACGTTAACACGGCCCGCGAACCAACCCGAGTCTGACACCCCTGCACTAGACAGTGAACATAGGTTAGGTTAGGAACGTACATCAACCTTTTAAATTGACAGCTTCCCTTTTTTGGTTCAGTTCCTTCTCGACCACAACGAACCGATAGTCCGCAAGATTGAGCGTTATTCATTTTTCAAGTCTCCATGTCTTTCAAGATGTCTGAAAAAACGAAATATTCAGCCTGATGGCAGATTAAGTTATGAAAAGCTCTTTTTTTATTTCCCGAAAGAAAAATGTATCCCTCAGCATATGTCTGGTTTATATAAGATGATTGACCGTGATAACGTATGTGTCCTATACGTATGTTATGTCTCGTGTGCGCAAAACGCCGTCGTAAAAAGCGTAAAAATGTCCTTATTTCCGAGGAATATAGTCTTCCAGGAAAATGGGGATTTGTTGTTGGCTGGCTTAAATCAATGTATATTATTTTGGTCCCACTGGGTGGTTGTAAAGTCCCCGAAATGAATGAAAAAATTGAATATCATAGCTATGTGGTCTCCTACTAGCTTGCTTGCTGACACATAAAAAGGACAACAAATAGAAAACAGCAATCCTCAACACGAGAGTAAAAGAAAGCCTTGAAAAATAGTGAAAGTTGGGCTTTTCCTGGACGGACAGATGTGTGTACAGATGGTAATGCTCTCTGACTTTCTTTGCTTTACAAGCAAGAGAACAATTTCCCCCTTGGAAAACGTTAAAGCGCGGCCATTGAGGTAAGAGTGATGAATATCCTCATAACCGCGGTGCCTTTCGGAGGCCGGCGAAAGGAAGTGCAATCAAACCGAGATGGGTGAAAAAAGCCGACGGGAGGTGAGAGCGCGGCCATTAGCGGCACAGCCAAAAAAAGTATCATTAAAAACCCTCGCTACGTTACGTCAAGAGCTCGAAAGCAAAAGGCCTGCCGAGTTCATTACGCGCCGCCAGGAAGGAGTTTGCGAGAGGTCACCGGGAAAAACACAAAGCCTTAAAATCACTTCAAAACATGACGTGTTGGACGGGGAGAAAATATGAGAAGAGCAGAGGCAATTACCCTCGTTGCTTGGGCGACTCGGGTTCAAGAGTTTCGGATTTCCACTTTAGCGGGAGGATGACGGGGTTTTTTTTCTTGGGTTTTACGCATGTTATGGGATAGCAGCCGGTAAATTAGTGGTTAGCACATCTGCCTCATAGTTCGGAGCTTCAGCGATTGACCTCAGCGTGCTTTATTTATTCTAAAAACATGCATATTCGGTTAAAGGAAGACTTCATTTAGTGGCAATGTGACAAGCACGGGTCCCAAAAAAATGACTTGAGGGTTTTTGCTTAGGAAATTAAGTTGAAATTTGACCAAATATTTTTTATTTATTTCATGAGAGCAATATTAAAAGCAACAGTTTGCTGAAAAATGTTTATGGACCCTTAAGGCCATTTTCCGTACTGTCTGGATAGACGTTATACAACACGATTGAGCTAGCCAGGTCAAAAGGTCAATCTTCAACATGGGATTGCAGCGACTGTCTGAATTCTCATCTTGACGTCAGAGCAGCCTCCACTGGTTCCTACCGTCCAACTCCCGTTTCCTCCTATCCCATTCCCGCACCAGCACCCCAGGCCAACGCGGCCCGTCCCCGGACCTCCTCCGCCAAATGCTTTTTACTTCTGCAGCTGTTGCTAATCACGCAGGTGTCATGTTGGGTTACAAGCCCAGCTGTTGGGAAGGCTTATGCATGTCCTGCTGTGGAAAGGAAGATGGACTCGTCAAAGGGAAAATGTGCTAATCATACCGGGTCTTTTTTTTCGTCTTTTTTTCGTCTTTTTTCCCCAAGCCCCGCTTCACAACGGCCAGGATTCCCTGGTGGGAGTTTTCATTTAACCTCCATCCCTTCCACACATCATCGCTAGTGATATTTCTCGAAATGCTTTTGAAACGCAACCCGGCGCTTCTTTTAACAACAGCGACATCATGTCAGAATAACCCACTGCTTTCCCCGAAAGTACCGTTGAGCGTTTTTGAAGGATAATGGTGGTAGCCTATCCAAGTATTTGGTTCTTCAAATTGAAAATTGATTTCTGGTTCTGGGCAACGCACTCAACACAAATTCCTGTCAGAGTTAAAGGTTCAACTCCATGGTCCAAGCTGTCAAGTCTATGTTCTACGGGTGCGTTGTTCCATCTGGCAGCGGCTGTCCGGATCCACAAAAACCTGAATCCCAAACCTTATTCCAATTGCTCAATCCGGTCCGATTTTTTTTGTAATCTTTGCAAGAGCGATAGTGATTACTTGGTGTTTGGTGAATAATTCTTTTTGAAATGGTTTTCTCAGACCTTCACCGAAGTAGCGCCGCACCTGAAACCGCATTTTACCCAATATTTTTGTCATCTTCCCTTCCGCATCCAGCGGCGCCATCCTCTGGCTTTTCGTCTCTTATTACTCAACTGAAATACTTCCATCAGGACTCCATTAAGATCACGAAACGGCAGTCACACCCAATTCCTTCGAGTTTGGGTGGATCTTCATCGAAATACTATCAAGGGCACAATTTCCACGTATTGAATCTGAAGATAAACCTTGAACTTGCCATCCTGGTGGACTGGTGTCATGAATTCTGCACGATTTTATTAAATAGTAAAAAATTGACGCAGCTGACGGAGGGGAAAGCAGGAAGGGGGCAGTAAAGAGCGGCTTCTCCACCCTTTTGGACGATGTTGACAGGGTGCGTGGACTCTCCGCTGCATGGGTGTGCCTTTCTTATTCTCGTCTATTGATCAGTCGTGCTTTCCCAGACCCGTTCGTGGTCGAATTAAACGCAGCTGCTCTCGCTAACTCCTCTGTCGGATATGCTTACAGGATATATTCCGGGAGGTGTCCGTGTTTAGTTACCCAGCAGGTCCAAGAGCCATCATCTTGTCCAATGGCAGTGAATTTCCTTCACTTGATGATTCATTTTATGGCTCAGGTCAGCCACGGGTTCATAAATCAAGATTCTCAGGGAAAATAATGACTCTGCTGCTAGTTTTTTTCTTCTCTTGGTATCTTTTCCATTGCCGGGAGAATCGGTGGATATTGGAAATATTGGGATTTATGTGGATACGGTAATAATTACGTTGTCTGTGGTTATCGCCAACAAGACCATTGCTATAGGGTTAGGGTAGGCGGGGCCTGTTAGACTGGCAGGTTGTGATGTCACAACCAGAATTGTCTGGAGAAAAAATAGTGGGTGTTCTCGATGCGTTGTTCTAACTATGAAAAGAAAGAGCCACATTTGAGGGCCAAATTTTTGGATTTTAAAATTTGAACCATTGTAAGAAGACCGTTCACTTCCCTGATAGCGACCAGTTCTTTCAAATCTTTGTCTTCCTGTAGAGGAATAAAAGGATGATCATCAAGGGTAGGTGTGGAGGAAGTGAATCATCGTATCGCAAAAGAACAGAGAATGATAATCTTGTTTGTCTTACAGACTTTGATGGTTCAGTGAATTTGATCAAATGTCCCTACTTTTTGTGATTATTATTTTTTTGCCATCGCCTTACTTTGCCTCTTACTCATTTCACCCAAAACGTGTTTCACATCATCGATCGTTTTGGAGGATTACTTTGAAAAGGCCGACGTCCGTTGGTTGCCGTACGACTCGACATGAGTAACGCGTTGGCTGCGTGGAGACAAAAGCTGGCGAGACGTCAACAGCGTCCAGATGTGAAGGGAAATTTACAGTTAAAAATTCAAACGTTAAAAAACCAAAAGAAAATGTCCATCGGCCAACGCACAGCGAGAGGGCTCGATTTGTTTCTACGGATAGTAACATTTCATTTATGAGGTGGTATTAGACATATAAATCAAATGTTTAAGGATTATTAAAGTCAAGTTATGTAGAGTCATAAGATTTTTTTATCAACATCTTTTATAGCTTAGACAGGGGATTCCATTGAAAACTACTATTGTTGAAATACATTTAATTCTTAGAAACTGGTGCTCAACTAAGCCAAGTGGTTAGCGTGTCAGCCTCACAGTTCTGGGGTCGTGGGTTCGAACCCAGGTCGGTCCTCGCTGTGTGGAGTTTGCATGTTCTCCCCGGCTCGCGTGGGTTTTCTTCAGGTACTCCGGTTTCCTCGAACATCCCTAAAATATGGACTCTAAGCTAATTGAATGCTAAATTGCTCTTAGCTATGAACGATTGGTTGTTTGTCGCCTCGTGCAATGTGATTGGCTGGCCACCGATTCAGGGTGTGCCCCGCCTGGTGTCAGTAGTGAGCTGGGATAGGGTCCAGCACCCCCGGTTTCCTCAAACATCCCTAAAATATAGGGTCCGGCACCCCCCACGACCTTTGTGAGGATGGGAAAATGATTCAATGAATCAGAAAATGAATGGTGCTAAAGTTTTTTGTACTGTTATGAGTGGTGGTGGGCAAATCGGCTTTCTGCGATTTATCACAAAGAATCTGCTGATTCAGGAAAAAACAGGATCCATGTTTGTCTTTTCTGGTGTCTCAGGGAGTGACCGATTGAATATTTGAGCGTTGGATGCTCGGCGGTTTTTCAGGCGTAACACATGCCAAGCTTCAATCACACAGAGAGGAGGTCATAAACTAGCGTTCAAGCAGCGTTAAAGCGTCGCTTGTCAGTTTCCATTGTGAAACACTGTGTTTTTTATAGCATAACTATTCTTTGACTGGAGCAAACATTTTCCAAAGAAGTGATTTACTGCACGTCATGGGCTTTTTTTTTCTTCAAAAGTCCTGCTTCGAAATGTTGTGTTTGGATTAAGGGGGAGGGCACTCAAGATGAATTTCCCAGTGCAGTAGACCTTTTCGTTTAACTTGTAAATATACTACAAGCAAGTTCTAAACCTAAATATATACCAAGCTGAGCAGAAAAAAAAATGGTTTTTTTTAACAAAGGGAAAAGTGGGAAAACTCCCAACAGGCTTGGGAATACCTTGGGATCCTTCTGGATTTAAAAAATGATCATATTCTCCCGAATCATAATAACGCTCATCAAATCGACAATTTATAACTATTTTCCATCTTTTTCTGTGCCGATCCTGACTCAAAAACTGGGAACACCTTTTGCAAAGTGTGCAAAGTTCTCCACTTTGACTTTATTACCAACTTAAATTCATGTAAACAGCGTACGTGGTAAGTCGTCACAGTCCAGGACCAATGTCACGAGACCTGAACGGGATCTTTGCAAGGATTGGCTAATCCTTCTGATTGACTTTGTGCTAACCTCAGGAGAAATGTTTACAAATTGGGACTGTCAAATCATCTCTCTGGGATTGATGGAGCAAAATAGAACGGGAGTTGGGAAAATAAGGGGAGCACGTCGACGGTGCAGCATAGCATGAGTAATAGATGCTTTGCCCTAGAAAGAAAACCACTTCAACACAAAAGTCTTGTCTTCGGGGACTTTTTTCCCATTATAGGCCTTGGCTTTTAGGTATTATCTAAACTTAAGCCATGGCAGTCAGACCACAGGCCATAGCCCAAAGCAGGTCAATGGCTTTTGTTGGGGTGCGATGTCTGTGGAGAAGGGATTGAACGCTGGAGGTATCGGTTTATAGCAGGTGACCTTACCCAAATAGTTTGCTCAAACAGATGAGGACTTAAAACATTCGATGAAAATGATGATTTAAGCCAATGAACATTTGTATTTGTTTTCATATCGTACTGTAAAAAAGATGCAGTCCACTTTAACGTCAACTTGATTTCACGTGGGCCGGACCATTTTAGATATAATATTTAGATTTTTTTATATAAATGGATTAAAAGAACTGGCTTCAAAGCCCTGAATGTTCAGTTTTTTATAGATCTAAAACAATGTTTATTTGAGCTTTTTTATATATATATTTTTAGATTTGACAAAATGATTTTTGAACTAAAAACACAGAAAAATGGATTAAAAATTACAATTATTGATTTAAAAGGGGGAAAATCAGGAAATGTAATATACATCTATACTCTTCATTTTAATTTGATCCTAAAACAGAAAGTCGGCACTCATGATTTACTTTCCCGGGCCACACAAAATGATGCGGCGGGCCAGATTTAGCCCCCGGGCCTCCACTTTGACACATGTGGTCTAGAGGGAGCCAAGTATCACCATTCCTTTAGCAATAGCAATAACAATAATTTAAAAAAAAAATCCCAATAGCGTCAATCCTGAAAAACCCACTCATATGATTGTTGATTCAAATTTCCACAAAACTTCCCGATATTTTCCATCCAGTGCCCACTAAGTTTGAGAATATATATAAACATAACTGAGACGAATAAAACTTGTGACATCTCTGGCTTTATGTCCCCAACATAGCAATCTCGAGATGGCCGCGGTAAATTATTGAGTTGGAGATGATGTAACTTTGAGACGGGAGCTGACCGAGTGGTCTGTCGCCATGGCGATGGGAGTCAAGGAGCTCCAAAAGAGCTTTCATAATAGAGCACTCATACGTCTCCATTTCTTGAATTCTCATGGCCCCAAACATGAAGGAATGTTCAAACTTTTACTCTTCAAGTGCACATACCGTATCCATGAAAACAAAAATATTTTCATTGGTTCAGTCTTTTGATGTGAAAGGATTGGTCGCCAGCGGAAGCGTAACAGGTCACCCGCTAGAGCCCAAACCTCCGTCGAGGTCAAACACCTGTCAAGAAGTCATCGAACCCCCTCCCAGTTTTTCCAGAAACAACCCACCCCCCCATCTAGACCGCGTCAGCAAAGCAAAGACTGGAACAGGTGTCATTTTTCAGGCCATCTCGTGTTCCAGTAGGTTTCCAATTGTGTTTCAAAGGTGAGGTGTGGTCATGTGCATTGTGTTGATGCGCTGCCAAGAATTTGAGCGGGAGAACGGCAATCCGGCCAGTGTGAAATTACACAACCGAGTTCTTGTTCGCGAGCTGCCTGTTCTGGATTTCACCTTGCCAGGATCAGCTTGGGTCGCACGCGAGCTGCCACTAAGTACAATTCAAGTGCTGCCTCAACTACTTAAAACACACTTCAACTTGGTTTTTATCCCCCTTTAAACTCCACACAGGAAGGTCAGATCCTGAAATAAACCCAATGTATAATTTACTAATAATAAAACCATCATGAAAATAGGGGAAGGATAGTTATGTTTTTACCATTTCAATAGAAGAAAGTCATCATCCCTTCATAAACGTTTTTTAAAAATGAATGCCACACCTAAAGTAAATTGGTGTAATAACCGAGACAAAATAAATGGCGGGTGGCACGGTGGGGCGAGTGATTAGCGCTTTGGCCTCACAGTTCTGGGGTCGTGGGTTTGATTCCAGATCGGTCCTCATGTGTGGAGGTTGCATGTTCTCCCTGGGCTTGCGTGGGTTTTCTCCGGGTACTCCCATTTTGTACATGCTTGGTTGAACAGTCGAAATTGCCTAACCCTCGCTATGATTGGTTGTTTGTCTCCTGGGTGCCCTGCGATTGGCCGGCCACCGATTCAAGGTGTTGTCCCCCGCCTGGTGATCGTAGTTAGCTGGGATTGGCTCCAGCACCTCCCGTGACCCTTGTGAGGATAAGCGGTTCAGAAAATGATCAAATGAATGTATAAATAAATGCGTACTAGCTTATCTTTGGGAGATGGAGTGAATATTTTGAAAAGGTTCGTCAGGACAGATGTTATGGTATAGAAAGGTGAAAAATATATGATGTTATGCACAAGCTATAAATTGAATGGAACCATTGAGCGTACAACATATATCATACATCAGGGGTAGGGAACCTGTGGCTCGGGAGCCATATGTGGCTCTTTCCATGGGTGCATATGGCTCTCCACTAACCTGTGATATAAAATATGGAAATCACTGGTGAGATAGGTGAATCCTGAATGCACTAATAGGAATGTCATGTCATGTTGACACTACCTCTACCACCACTTTAATCATAATTTTGTTTGATGATATCATTGATACTGATTTATTAGCAACGGCATAACAATGTTGTCAAAAGAATTCAGAGACTTTTTGTACTTTAAAAGTGGTGAAATGACAAAAAAACATCACATTTTCATGTGTTTTTACCTTTCAATTCTGAAAACGGCTCTCAAGAAATAACATTAGAAAATAGGAATTGTTTATGGCTCTCTCTGTCAAAAAGGTTCCCGACCCCTGTCATACATTATGTTGTGTGGGCCAACTGCATCTGTTTTAGGAAGAAAGATTTAGGAAAACATACTGAGCTCTATAACATAAAGTTGGACCAACATAGGCATGTCTGTAATACATCGCTGTCGAGTTGGAGACCTTGACAAGACAAATGTTGCCAATGAAATTCTTTCATGTCAGCTTCACCCATGCAAATTTAAGAAAAAATATATCCTCCAGTTTTTCTGCAAGACAAACAATCGATCCCGGACTATTTAAAAGGTCCTTTGTATTTGATCATCAGAAAGGCCATCTTTCATCCTTCATTTGTTTTTGCTTTTTATTCTCCCCACCCTCCGCATTCCCACCTCCCTTTCCCTTTCGCAGTTCCAATTCATTAAACATTTTTGGCTTGGTCAGCGCTCACTTTTCCATTACTGTACCGTTCATCACAGCAGTCCTTCTCTCTTCCCACCACCAGCATGTGGACAAGCATTTGGACAACCCCCACTGCCTCCACTGCCTCCACTACTCCCAATATAATTAGACCTGCTTGACAGTTGTTATCTTGGGTGGGAAAAATGGCGGTAATGGCAAGTGTGCCACACATAGAGAGAGCAATGCGACATGAAAAGGAAAAGGGTGTGCTGAATGAGTAACATTTGAATTTCGTGGAAGCGTCACTCGTCAAATGGGTGGATGTAAAGCCTTTAGGTCTGTGGAAAAACATACCAGACCGTAAAATCACATTGTAGTCCGGTTTGGATTTAGGACTATAAAATGACACTGAGCAGAAAGCAAATCCAATATCGGAGAGTCCATTTGAACGGCCTTTGACAAGTATTCTTGTTCATTTAGAATACAAACGCCCAGTCCACGTCATTGACTTGCCTCTCTTGTTCAAGTCTTTCCAATTCGCGATTTCAGGGAAGGCCCAATGCACCATTATGGAAAGAATAAGCTGAGTTAATGGGAATTTTCTGCCAGACATCTTGGCGAAATGTTCTAGTTCTGATGACTAACGAAAGAAAGGTAGACTCCATTTTTGTTTCTAGTAAAGGAAGAGGAAGTTTGGCAGATTTGGTAGATAGAATACAATACTCTATGGTTCTTGAAAATTAGTCCAAATTATATAAAATGGCTGCCAATCGGAGGTGAAAGAGTTGAATATTAAAAACAACAGTCATTCCTAAGAAAAACTATTTTGATACAACAGTGGCGGCACTGTGGAAGAGTGGTTAGGATGTCCGCCTCACAGTAATGAGATTAAGGGTTCATTCTACGACCTCCTTGTGTGGAGTTGGGTGGTGTGTGGGTTTTTTCTGGGTATTGTCCATAGGCGAAGTGAGTTTGTGAATGATCATTTGTCTTAAAGTTGCTCTGCGAATTGCTGGCAAGCCATTCAGAGTGTATCCTGCTTCCTGCCCAATGTTAGCTGGGATAGGCTCCAGCACCCTGGCAAACCTTGTAAGAATGGATCAAAAAATCTGATACATGTCACATCTGGGCAAAAAATTCTGAGTTGACCAACGGTGAGAATATTTTTGAAGAGTTTAGAGTGAGATCAGACGCAAAGACGCAAGTGTTAAAGAAATGAATCTTTTTTACTATTTTCTGTCATCACATTAAGCAGCAAAATTGTCGACCAGCTGGAGAGTCCCAAACGACTTGTTGTAGCGGGGACAAAGGACATTTGCAATAATCCAGCCTCAAAGTCACGTTGGAAGGAAATTGTTCAGCTGCAAGTTATGTCAGACGGAAAAGGCATTTCAAATGGGATATTAAAAGACTATTTATTCTTCTGTCGGGTGGGCACTATCGATTTCAAAATGTTAGCTCACCTGCTTAACAACGGAAATCCAAGGGCTTTCTGGCCTTGTTCGATTCAAAAATGATCCCATCGCAGATACCCGACCGGCTCCGTGACGGAAATTTTCCACACTTTGTCAAACGGATCACGCAAGACTCAGCGGTTGATTAAAACTAAAATTTATGACCCGCGTTTCTGGACTTTTCGACAAGTCCCATCTTGGGCTGACTGGTGATTGGTCTTATTTGTGCTACCTTGGACTGACGTCTTAATGGTTTTTTAGGCTTCTTGTTAACAGCTCTGCAAATGTTTTAACCGCCGCTGCGTGCTTTTTACAGTTCCTGGCGACAGTCAAAGTTACGATACCGGTGGTTTCCTTCTCCAAATTCTCGCAAAGCCGACGGCTAGACTTGGATCGTCGGGATACCTTTTTACGAGCGACAATAAGGCAAAGGGAGCGAGCTGGAGGTTGACCCGCGTCGGCCGATAGTACGGGAAGACGTTCCATCTGGATGGAAAACGGAAGCAGGGGAAAACTCTGGGAAACGCCGCCCTAATGAGCAGAAGAGGTGTGACCAAAGGATGGATAATATTTTGGAATGTTGGCCAGACGTCGCCAATGAAAGTGACCACTGTGGGGAAAGGACACAGTTCGTGCAAAGCGTGCCGTAAATCCGTGACTCATGATCAGTTAAAGGCAGACAGGTGAACAATCTCCTTGATTCCGGCAAATATCCACTCAGCCCCAAAGCAGCTCAATAAAAGGGCCACCCACGCGGTTCCGTGCAGAGGATTATGCGTGGCGGTAAACGTGGCACGGGCCCTTGGGACGCCGTTTACTGGTCGCAAGTCCAGCTGCGAGTCGTAGATGCCAACCAATCCTGTTTGAGAACAGTTGACTGCGTCAGGTTGCGATAAATGTCTACACGCAGGGGTGTCAGACTCGGGTTGGTTCGCGGGCCGCTTTAACGTCAACTTGATTTCACGTGGGTCGGACCATTTTAGATATAATATTTAGATATTTTTTTATAAATGGATTAAAAGAAATTGATTAAAAGTGCTGAATATTCAGTTTTTTAATAGCTCTAAAACAATGTTTATTTGAGCTTTTTTTAATATATTTTTAGATTTTGCAAAATGATTTTTGAACTAAAAACACGGAAAAAAATGATTAAAAAATGACAATTATTGATTTAAAAGGGGGGAAATCAGGAAATTTAATATACATCTATACTCTTCATTTTAATTGGATCCTAAAATAGAAAGTCAGCACTCATGATTTACTTTCCCGGGCCACACAAAATGATGCGGCGGGCCAGATTTGGCCCCCGGGCCGCCACTTTTGACACGTGGTCTACAGGGACAAAATCTGTGGCCGTTAGTTTTTGAACACTGGCTTAGTTTTGAGAAAAAATAACACAAAATACCGTAATCATGCCAGTCAATTTTTCTACCTTTTGAGGTCTTTTTACTTATGGTTTGGATTATAACATTATCCATCTTAAAGTTACCTTTTCTCAAGTGTCTGGACCCTTGAATAGAACTTTCCCGGTTCCAACTCTGACACCTCACAAAGCATTCAAAGAGAATCTTCCAACCATCAAATCCATGTTTTTCTCCATTCACTTCAGTCTCATTTCTTTCTTTCCTGATGGCAAAACAACAGGCAAGCTAAGGAGATTGCCATCAACCAAAACATGTTTTCGAATGGAGACGGAGTAAAAACTGGAAGTAGGCAACGTTCTGTGGGTTGGCGGCTGCCTGGTTGGGAATTTTTTTACGCTAGAGAAGAGCCAATTGGACGCCACTGTGCGGTCGAGAAGGTATTACCGTGAATCTCGCGCTGCGCAGGTTGCCAGTTCCGTTTGCGGTGCGGCATAAATGCTTACGTTAATTACTCCCGGTGTCTATAATGATGGGGATTTCGTTTTGGTTGACTGCTCTGTAAACTACAGTCATCTTTCATTTGCATTATTTTCACGTACACGTTTTTTAAATCTCTATACTGTTGCTGTTCCGCTACATTGCGTACTGACTGCTCCGTGCGTGGCCTTTTCCCAGCTGGCTTTGCTGTCTATGTTTTGGTTTGTTTTATTCTGGGCGTGCTGCTCATGAAACAAGATTGCCAGTGGCTGTGAACAACACCTGGCTTGTATTTAACCAGGCTATAAATAGATTTGATACAAATTAAACCCCTCCTCTCCCAGTGCTATAGGCAGGTTAGTCAATGAACAATTGTGTGGATGTGGGTTTAAATTTCGATTTTGTTGCCGTGATGGGTTTTAGGGGACTTGGGTTAGACTTGCAATTTTGTGACATATCTGGCCGGGTCAAGAACGCGTGTTTCTAATCATACTGAGAATAGTCGGCGCTTTAAATAGAGACTGGGCGTCGCCAATTTCCTCTGCTGACTCAAAGGATGCAACCGCACAAGAACTAATGAATTACAAGTTCACTGGAAATCGTGAAGACTTCCAGAAAATGAGAGTAATTTGGCGATAATTGCCATCGGCCTGTGAGGTCTTCATAGGTTGAGAGCGCAGGTGCGGCGGACGGTTATTTTCCTGTTGAACAAAACTTCCTCTTTCATTGGAATCACATTAAAAGCACACAGTAAGTGCTTTCCCACTTAGTCATATTTTTTCGGGTGTGGGAGGTAGTTGTATGTCTTGGACAGTATGCCAATGCGTTGGCAGGACAAAGGGTCTTTGAACAGAGCATCTTTTAGTTTACCGTTGAAACACACTCGGGATTTTGTCCTTTTATATTTTATTTATTCAATACACGAGCAAACAGAATTGAAAACGTTGTCATTCATAGGTTGTAGATCCTGACTCGAACCCTGTAGTGCGAACGGTGAAGCATTGGTAATTATAAGATATTTATTTTTACCAATTATACTGTAGGATATAACAGTTAAACCAGGTTCCCTTGAGTTGAAAGTAATTTTGGGAGTTTCTCGAGATATGTGGAAACGTGAGATCGGCTCAAACCGTTTCGCAACAGACGGAATTTTAGTCGCGAGTGGCCCATTCTTCGTACGATGTCCGTCCGAAACGCCGAGGAAGCGCAAAGTGCTTTTTCATGTGAAAGCTCTTGTGTAAACGTGGCCCAAGACGGAGGACAGGTGGTTCGGGTCAAAAAGAAGCCATGTGTGTGAAACCTGAGGATCCCTCCCTCAACGGAGAAGGTCAGCGACAACACCTGCTTCCGATCAACAACAACGCCGTCTTTACTCAACGTTGGCTGACTCCCGGGATCAATGGCTGTTCACACTGGCTCTCTTGTGGTTCTCGTATGAATGGCCATTCACGCTTTTGCCCCCAGGTGACTTTAGTGAACCTTTAAAAAAAAAAACGTTAGTCCAGACTAGCCGTGACATCACCTTGGCCTGCGTCTAAAATCGGGCCATTGAGAAGGGAATTTAGGCTCGATGCTCACTAAAGAAGCAACAGAGATAAGCTTTCTCCATTTATCGGACCGTTGTCGAACTCTTAACTTTATCGGATGCCTTTTTTTAACCTTTATCCAAACATAATGTTGTCCTGATGGGGAGTAGTAGTTTAAATGTTGTACACAAAGGAGGTTTTTACATAAGAAATCACTGGATTGTATTCTCTTCTCAATCCTAGGTAATATAAATCCATTATTTTTGGAACTATACTCTACTCTATACTCTTTTTACAACCTGGTTTGACAAAAATACAATAGTAATTAAACCCTCTGTAATGTCACAGGTCAAATGACCCTTAGTATCAAATAATAAGCTTGTCTGATTAGGTTTTACATCTAATATTGAATGTCTACTTTTTGTTCCCGATATTTAGAAACATTTGGATAAAATATTGACAAATCGTAGACATTCTTGCAAGAGATTGAAAACAAACAAATCACTTTTGTGTGTACTGCATTTGTCAATGACAATTTAAAGACTGTACAGCAGTCTATCATTATTTTAGCAGAGTGTAACTTTAGAGGGTGCAATTTTAACTGTCTTTCTTTCATCTTATTTTGAAAACAATCTGCACTCCATAGTTTAGTAACAATTACTTTCAGCACCTTAAAAGCCACAAAAAGCTCAAGCGGGTTTTTTATGTCGAAACGGAACCGTATTTCCACATCGAATGAATTGTTTTCTCGTGTAAGGCACTTTATTGCCTTACTTCACCGACATTATTGAAATCAATTTGCTTGTACGGCTTTGTTATTATCATCTCCATCCCGTGGAGTTTCGGTGAGGTCTCTTCTTCAAAGCCAGAGATTGAGTCCTTCCTGGCGTGTTGAATTGTCCTCGGATGTGGAGCCAGCCCGGGACTATCCGTTAGACTGGGCCAATTTTATGTCATCAGACTGTAAAGTTACAATAGCTCGACTCGGCCTCGCATTGAGACTTTGCCGATGAGATAGGAAGGCCCGGTAAAGTCTTTCCTGCTACGGAAGCGTGGGATTTCTTCGTCAGGTAGCGTCGCTTGCTGTCGTCGATGTGAAGAATCGACACTTGATGACATACAATGAACGCGATAGCCGCAATCCTTAATAACATTCATAAGTAACAGGTCTTCGTAGATCAAAAGTTATGGCGATCGCTCATTTTCTGGCCAAGAAATGCAACTTTTAATCTGACAATTCAACCCAATTTCAACTGAGTATTGAGTTTTTTTCTTTTTTTTTTTGCAGTTAAAAGGTAATGTTTTCATCAATTAGTATGCCCAAGTATTCGTGGGATGTGACCGTGTCAGTTTCGACCCCATGAATAGTTAACAACCTAGGAAGGTGAGAAGGAAGCTGCCTGTCAGTTAAAAATAGCATTGACTTTGATTTATTTGCGTTTAGTACTAACTCCAGCCACGTCAAACTGAATTTAAGGGTGCGAAAGACTGATTGCAACAACCCAAGTGATTTAAAAGCCGATGAAAAAGATGAATAAATCCATCATCGGCATCAAAATAGAACACGCAAATCATCACAAAGATTATTCACATAAATAATATCGAAACTTGTGAGGCGCCCTATTGGACAGGTCGCCTTGTATTTGCCGACTGTGCAACTTTAGCATGAACATACAACTTTAAGACTGTCTTGCAGTTGTTTACTATCACATTCTATTTTTAGAAAGAGTTGCACATAAAAAAAATAATAGAAATGTTTTTCTACGAAACCTGGAGTTAACCTACTTCAAGTCAATCGGAACTACGACCACCCGGATTGCTCGCTAACCGTCTCATCAACCCAGCGACATGAAAACCACAACCAAAGAGTGCACATGACCTTGACTATCTGAAACTATGAACTCACTCACCAATCAGTCTGAATCCCAATTTACATTTTCCCTGCAAATAAACCCCAGTCCGAATTGAAGTCAGTCATTTTCAGCATGTGGCAATGGCGGATAGAATTTGATTGGAACTCCTCCACTTTCTTTAAAAATCCCACACCCTAATTTGTCACCTCCACACCTCATTAAGAATCCCTCTCGGACACACCAATGACACGGATGCATCGTAGTCATGGAGGCCTGTTTTGGAGTTCCTCTAAGTGCTCTTTCCATGTTCTAAGTATAGCTTTAGCAAATCACCTCCCCTGCTATGCGCAGCTTGAAGCAAGCCTCCTTCGCTTAGTCATTTTATTGCTCCAACTTCAGATAAGATTGATCAATCTTCCCAGTAAAGATGTGTGGAGATGGCCTGGTCCACTATCAATACCTAAACCTGGTCCACTAGCACTGCACAGACTCAAACCCACACGAGCATGCGGCGATTTGCGGCAAGATTAGAAACCGTGTGAAATAGTCTTTTTGATTACGTGCACTGAAAGCCAAATCCTTTTAATATAGACGTATTTATTTTTGGCTTAGTATGTATTTGTCGCTTACCAAGTCACGTATACGCTAGGCCGGCCTTTTCGAGATCAAATTGGGGTCAAGCCCGCCCACGTTCTAAAATTAGTCTGACACCCCTGAATTGTAGGCCCTTCAAAACGAAATTAAAGAGAAACCTCAGCTTTTTCTGGATATTCTCATGGAGCATTCTTGCCATTAATTTCAAGTGTCACCATCGTCTCTTTAGTTAGACAAGTCAAAAGCAGTCAATTACAGTTTGCAAATGTAAAGAAAAGGCGCCATTTGGCAGAAGGAACTTGAAAAAATCTTAAGCCCTGGAATTGCACTCCATATATAGTAGAGAATATGGATAACTTTATTCATCCCATTTTCGGGAAATTGCGTTGTCACAGTAGCAAGAGGGTGAGGATGCAGAAATAGGAAAGGCATTTTAAACATAAATAGATAGGTCATAAGTAAGTTAATAAATAAGTAAATACATGAATAAATATATAAATAAATAAGCCTGTTGTTGATATATATATATATATATGTGTGTATATATGTGTATATGTATATATATATATACATATACACACACATATACACAAACATACACACACATACACACACATATACACACACATATACACACATATACACCACATATACACACACATACACCACATATACACACACATACACACACACATACATACACACACACACACACACACACACACACACATACACACACATACACACACACATACACACACATACACACACGCATACACACACACATACACACACACATACACACACATACATACACACACACATACACACACACACATACACATACACACATACACACATATACACACACATACACACACATATACACACACATATACACACACATATACACACACACATATACACACATATACACGTACATATACACACATATACACGTACATACACATAGATGTAGATGCATGCATACGGTAGGTCTTAACACTCAGCCATTTGTTTTGTTAAAGAGCCTGACAGCTGAGTAGTCATAAGTATATTCTCTGACTTTATTCCAATTAGATGTGAGTCTCAAAAGTGCCATTAAAGAGGAAGACTAATTGAAATGATCCGTAAATCCATCTGAGATGTCAATTGTTGCTAATTGTCGTACAGACCCCCAAGTCAAAGACTCCAGAGGAGTTTAGGAATGAATCCAAGTGCTCCCCTGCCAGGACTTTAAGAATAGGCTACTCCCTCACACACCCACACACACACACACAGAAGAGACTGACAGTCCCAAGAAAAAATTGAAAAGCATAAGAAAATCATAGGAGGGAACCACATCCAAGAAGCATTTTCGTCGTCTCTGCGGTTTCTGACATTTCTAAAACAACGCCATTGACTTAGCGGCTTCGCTGTTGTGCCGCCTCAGACTCCACGTCGTAATTTTTCTGGTGATTTTGCACGAACCATCTGTCGAAAAATCCCCAAACCAAGCCATGGAAAAGTCCAACACGTGTCAATTACTCTGAACCCTCATTCGTCTTCCCCCTCGCTAAGAGCGGCCGCTCATCGCTATTCCCGCGCGTACGGCGACGCCGATCAATCATATTGCCTTCCCGTCGCAAAAGGCTCGGTAACGACGATCCCAGATGTGGTTTTAATAAGTACTCGCCGCCCCCAAACGATTGAAGCTAACCTTCTCGTCGACAAGCCCGCTGGTTAAAAGTGAAATAATGGCAGCTGTTTACTTTATTTGTCTTCTCAAAAGAAGCTGGCGCTAGCGGAGGGTATACTCTGGACCAATATGGTTTCCATTAGGGACACTCCATATTTCACATCTTTTTATCAAGAGGATGGGGTGAAGTCAGGGATGGCTTGGAGCTAGCGCCACCGCAATCTAAAAATACGGTAATGTGCCACGGTCGGAGCTATAGTAATACGCCCATCGCATGCATCGGAATGATTTAGTACGCATGCTTGAAAGCCGTCTCGTCTATTTACATGGTCACGCATTATATAAGCCTGATGGATCTCCTTTACTGCTTGCCATGAGTGGCAGATTTTGAACCGCGTACAAAGACGTAGCCGGAGAGACGTCTATTAAAAAAACGTTAGCCTATAAATATGCTCGCATCCACCATTTTGGTGGTTGAGGTTTTCGGTGCAATTTCTATTTTGGAAAGATTCTTAAGGAGAGGCCAAAAGAGCCTGAATGGCTGGCTAACTGATTATTTGAGGCATAATAAATGCAGTACATTAAAATTGGGAGTCGGTGGCGTAGTTGTTGTGATCCTCGTATGATTCGTTTTGAAAATTTACTTGGTACTAGGATTAGGAATAGGATTAAATCGGGTAATTTGTTTAGTAAAAGAAGCTTCTAATTCAATCGTGCTTTCGGGAAGATGCGTTTAATTGGAGTGGGGTTGAAATGGTTTGTTTTGAAAGTGTTGCATTTAGTTTTTATTGATTTGGGCGCATACACTGCCCTCTGGTGGCAACAGTGAATAATTCTTGTCTATAATGGCCCCGTTACGACTTTCTGAATGAGTGGAGGAAGCTTCTGATACAAAATTTATGGCAAAAACAAATGAGAATAATTACTTATTTGTATAGTGTTTATTTTGATTTTCTTAACTTTTTACATTTTTGTTGGTGTAAAACACACTGATTTCAATGTATGCCAGTGAGAATAGGTTAAAGCAGTTTAAACATGTAAATAGTTCATTTAAGTGTGTCATCAATATAGTGTATAATGACATATATATTTTTTATAGATTCTGCTGTTTTGTAATTTCCACATTGTTTGGCGTGTATTGGTTGTATTGAACATGATGAAAAAATAAGACCCACATTTAGATGAAAGTGCAATTCTGTAGTGTTTAATTTGGGATTTGGATTTAAAGCTCTTTTGAAAGCAATGACTTGAGTCTGACTGTACTTCTGACTAGTTGAAAATAAAAATCTGACTCAACTTTTTATAGGCTTGAAGTTTGCAGCTCGCGGCTGGCATTTACTGTACGCGTCTTAGTAAGATTTCTGGGACTTTCAAGGTGACCTTGCGTGGATTTTTACTCTCAGCATTCCCAGCATAAAATTAGTCCGAAAGACTTTGTGACCTGGTGGAAGTTTTTTTACATATGAGTTGATTTCACTGGATTTTGTGAAACTCTTGCCATTTGAAATCCACGTCACACTGCGTAAACATGTCAAATAATAATGACGATGGTAAGAATGCGTCAGCTTTCAAATCCTTGTCATGTTCAGTGAGTTTAGTTTAAAAAAGCGTGTCTGTTTTGTATTTGTTTCCCAGCTGCTGTAAACGAGCACTTCTTTAATCGAGCCAACTTGTTGACTTGTGAGCGCAAAGCGAAGAATGCAAAATTCCTAGAACAGCACGAAGGGATCACAATTCACAGAGAATGCTCGGTGGAGTGTTGCTTGTCATAAATCACGCAGTTGTTTGCCAACACCCCCCCCAACCAATCGTTATGTTTGCATCGAGCGTGGCGTCATTATCGGCTTTCGTCCTCCACGAGTTCATTTTTCATTGATGTCGCCGAGGAGACTAAATATGGTACGGTAAAAATAATAATAATAATAATCTTCTTGGCAACCGAGCTGCCTTCGTTTAGGTGTTTTTTAATGTGTTTATAAATCAGTCAGTGGTGGCAAGCATGCATGCGAGAACAATGCCTGGAATTTAACAGGAATAAAAAAAGGCATTTTGTTGACAGGTCCATTTTTGTTTGGAGATTTAACAGCGTCCAAATGTAGTGTTTGCTTATTTTCTTTGGCCTGCATTTAGAAAATCTGGATGTGGTCGTCTCGGGGCTTGGCCAAATTCGATCATTATTCACCTCAGATTGTCGAGAATTTTGTAAAATTGTTTGCAGTAGCCTATTTTTCCGACTATAAATCGTACCTGGGTGTAACTCTCACCAGCCAAAGAATACACGAATATATAAGGCGCACTGGACTATAAGTCGCATTTTTGGGAGGACATTTTTGTAGTAGTAATGTTAGTATTAGTCAAAACTATGAAAATTGTGCGACTTGTAGTCTGGAAAATATGGTAATTTGGCTATTGACATAAATCTTACCTGGGTGTAAGTCTCACCAGCCAAAGAATACACGAATATATAAGGCGCACTGGACTATAAGTCGCATTTTTGGGAGGACATTTTTTTTTAATCATCAGAAACCAAGTATTAATGTTAGTATTAGTCAAAACTATGAAAATTGTGAGACTTATAGTCTGGAAAATATGGTAATTTGGCAATGTTTCTTGATTTTTAAGTCATTGATAGGACAGTGGATGAGTGGTTAGCACGTCAAACTCACGGTTCGGGGGTCTTGGGTTTGATCCCAAGTGGGTCCTCACTGTGTGGAGTTTACATGTTCTCCCTGGGCTCATGTGGGATTTCTCTGGGTATTCCGGTTTCCAAAAACAAGCATGCCAGGCTGGTTCAACCCTCTAAATTGCCCCTAGGTGGTTTACCATCTCCTCGTGCCCTGAGATTGGCTGACCACCATTTCCGGGTGTCCCCTGCCTGGTATCCAAAGTCAGCTGGGATCACCTCTAGCACCCTTATGAGGATAAGTGGTTCAGAATTTGACGTAGATTCTCGTTCTTGGTAGTGGCGCAGTCTTGGGGTTACGTGACAGTTTTTAGTTGTCCATCTGTTTACTCCAAAACAAGTCCGGACACCTCCGAAAGTTTACACGTGGATGCGTTTGTGTACATCATGTCGCCGAAGCCCCTGAAGGGCACTTGTGTTCTTCTGACCGTTCCATGTTCCCATGAACGTGGGGTGACGCTTCCCAATTTGTTTTGTCGCTCCTGTCAAGCTAATGAGGTGAGCGAGCGGGGGCGGTTTTGATGGCCGAGCGCGGAGGTCAGCCAAGAGCCAGGCTGCTCCGCGCCGGACTGTTGTGCTTGGGAGACTGCGAGCGAGTGCATGACTGCGAACTGTGGTCATGGCGAAGGCTCCAGGAAGTGCTTGGCATGCATTGCGTCCATCTGCCACACACACACACACAAATACAGCCTGGTGGTTGGCTAGGCTGATATGTCCGGGCGGCCTTTTCACAGCAAAAGTGCACCAGAACAAATTGGAGAGCTTAAAAATTTGGACAAATTTGGACAGATTCCCCATCCCAAAAGACATGGGCCCCCGCCACCTGTCAAAAGACGACTCAATACGTCTTTGAGAGCGTGCTTCGGTATGAGCAATTCTTTTAATAACGGGTGGGGTTGGTCTCACACACTCAGAGTTCCACGTGTTTTTGGTCCGACGTGTGAATTTTTCATTCCAACAAGGGGGAGAGTTTGCAAAGTTTGTTTTGTCAACTTGAGTGGTCAAATGGTGACTTAAATCAAATGAAGTCCAAATTGTCCTCCGGTATAAATGTGAGTGTGAACGGTTCTTTGTCTCATTGTGATCTGCGATTGGCTGGCGACCGATTCTGTGTGTACCCCGCCTACTGTCTAAAGTTGGCTAGGATAGGCTCCAGCACCCCTGTGAACTTGGTGAGAATAAGCAGAACGGAATATGAATGAATTAAAGTCTATGCCAAATGTGTCAAAGGGGCGGCCCGGGGGCCAAACCAACCCGAGTCTAAGACCCCTGGTCTATGCAATGCCGAATTGAAACCTCACTGACCCATGTTGTTCTTCCCGTGATACTTTAAATGCCACAAGTTGGTGCCAAAACTCCTGCAAAAAGAAAATTAGTACTTGTATTTATCATTAAAATCAATCACAATATTGCGCTAATGATGCAATACACTTTGGTGTACACTCGCAAAAATGCAAGTGCAAAACCCAAAACAATTTTATGGGCGTGCTGGTTTAATGGTGCTTTAGCGACCCAAGTGATGAGCTATGGTGAGCGGATTTTACAGAGAAACATTTCTACGTGTGCAATTCCAATAGTTGGAAAAATAATGAGCATCGTATGACCACGTGAAATGAAAGGCTTTTAGGATCCTAGTTTGTGGTATATTTACGGCGCGCCTGAAATTTCACCTGCCCCGTCACTCAACGCCCGCGTTGGCCCGAACTGAAAACCGGTCGGCGCAACTGCTGCCGGGGGCCGCAGCTGCGTCCCGCCCGGGACACGCAAAGTCCACAGAAATGGTGAAAGGTTCAAAGGTCGCCACCTCTTCGCCACTCTGTCTTCTCGGCAGCGACACGGCAACAGCCCCCTCCCCTTCCCCATCGCTCTCCAAACCCCCTCGGGGTAGTGTAACGGCGCCCCGTGTCACAAGTGTGTACGTCAACCCGCTCATGTCCACACAGCTGGGGGTGATTTAACGCAGGGGTCAAGGTCGGGGAGCAGATGGGCTTTTTGGAGACCGTTCCGTGCGGACACCGTGAGCTTAATTAGCTTTTTTTTGTGGACCTCTAACGGGGACTTGGAGAGTTAAAACTAAGTCACGTGTACGGTTGTCCTGTTATTTTCCACTTTTACGTCGGGGTATTCCAATGTTGTACAAGGCCTATATCAAAGGTCATGGTCTTGTCTTGGATTTAATTACAGAAAAGACTCACTATTGGTTCTTGGTATGGATCTTGTTTGGGTCTTGACTCTCTAAAGCAGGGGTGTCAGACTCGGGTTGGTTCGCGGGCCGCTTTAACGTCAACTTGATTTCACATGGGCCGGACCATTTTAGATATAATATTTAGATTTTTTTTAATAAATGGATTAAAAGCCCTGAATATTCAGTTTTTTATAGATCTAAAACAATGTTTATTTTAGCTTTTTAAAATATATTTTTAGATTTTACAAAATTATTTTTGAACTAAAAAGAGAAAAAAATGATTAAAAAAATTACAATTATTGATTTAAAAGGCGGAAAATCAGGAAATTTAACATACATCTATACTCTTCATTTTAATTTGATCGTAAAACAGAAAGTCGGCACTCATGATTTACTTTCCCGGGCCACGCAAAATGATGCGGCGGGCCAGATTTGGCCCCCGGGCCGCCACTTTGACACACGTTCTCTAAAGTATTGATTTGGTTTTAGCAATGTCTGGTTTCAGGCCAGTCTTGCTCCAATGGTGTTTTTTTGTTTCACTCTTACCCTTTTAGATGTGTGTTAGACATCGGATAATTATAAAATGGTATGTTTTTCTGGACCTTTTTGTAAATAACTGCAACGACCACTCCTTTACGACTCCTACTGAAAAAAGAAATCAATCATAGTACTGCTCTGACAAGGGTTATCAGTCCTCCACTATTCCCCGTGTTTACTCTGGCTCCCCTTGCGAGCCTCATTTCCCCCACCTGACGCCCCCCACCCCATGGCTTAACACTGCACTTTTCCAAAGCAGGTGCGAGGGGGTCGCTGAGTAAGCCAAACATGATTTTTGGAGGCCTGCTCTAGAATGTCAGCGGAATCCCTCCAACCAGGGCTTCTTGACCTGCAATCAGAGCCCCCCCCCCGACTTTGACAAGGGGGCGATGGGCGCTCGGGTCCGAATAAGCACATGTTACTCATCCACCTGCACACTGACAGGCAGACGGGCCGTGTCACAACAATCCGCAACCCCCCCGTGCCCTTGCATAACCTTTGCCAACCCCCCAAACCCCTCCAGATGACCCCCAGAGACCCTCGCGGCCATCTGTTACGGGGCTTTGGGGATGTGTTGATTGGCTTGGGGGGGTGAAGGGTGGGCCTCCAGGCTCCTGGATGGCTAATAGGCACGGAGGAGATTTGGAAAGAATGTGGTTAGGAGACAAAAAGCATTGAGCGAACGTTTGCTAAGCTGCCGCTTCGCTTCATGAAGAACACTCGGCGTGCATGGTGTTCACTTGGAAACTTGCAAAAATGTTCGTTTGTTCGTTTTTAAGTGGCAACGTCAGGCCTCCAGCAATAGCCGTCAGGTCTCCAAGAAACCTAAGTGACACTTGTTTTTTTCGTGTGCGGTCGATTGGTCGTCAGTCTTTTGGTCGCGGTCTTTTGGTCGCCCCGACCGCGACAACGGGCGACCAAAAGACCGGCGACCAAAAGACCGACGACAAAACACGGTAAAACAACACGGTCTACGCATGAATAAAAGCCAACAATGGCCATGAGCAGTTTCACTTAGCCGACGTGTGAGTGTAGAAGAGTTTGTATGTACATGCGTTGTCCCTTTAAGAAGCGACGTCAGTCAGGGTCTTCACAAGTTCTCCAACAAAAAAACAATAAAAGTCCGGGAAATTTGGAGCTTTTCTTAAGCCTAATAATTACTAGGGCATTAAGTATGACTAAATAGTCATTTGCAGTTTGTATTTACGGAATTTGAGCAACGATTTAAATGGTAATTATCACTTACCTTCCGGGCGACCAAAAGACCGGCGACCAAAAGACCAGCGACCAAAAGACCGGCGACCAATCGACCGTGTACCATTTTTTTTGGCCGTGGCTTTACGGAATCAGCAGTTGACTTTGTTGATACTATAAGCTTTTGATGATCAAGTTCTGTCCTTATAGTGAGTCACGGCCATATGATATGCCATTTCCCATCCGAGATAAAAATCCTAGATATTACGTGCATATCGTATGTATATTACGAGGTTTTGTATGCACACATGCAGACTCCCCCTATTTTCTTAGGAAAACACTGGGTGCTTGCAAATGAATGAATGACATCTCTGTGAAAGCATTGAGTATTGTCGATTTGAGCCAGACGCAAAGGCCAACGACTGGCTCGACATTTATTGGCCAAATCAAACCAGCCGTTTTAATTGTGCATTTTTTTTTCAAGCCCTATCAAGGGAGATGATATTTTCGACCTTATCTTCCCGTTGACACTCCATCTGGCAAAGCCTGCGTGTGTTCAGTTGGACGCCCGACACCTTGCTCTCCCTGCATGGCGTGACTTGTTTGCATGTGAGAAAATGCAAAAAGGTTCTAGCCACAGATAGAAAAAGACGCAGCGTACTTTTGTCGATTGCAATGTTCAACAATTCATATACCACAATCGACGGCAAAGGAACAATCTTTGCCCCTACTTTCACCAACAACTGTTTTGTTTTTTTTGTTGGCAAGACTGCAGATATGCGCTTAGCAGACAGAACTGTTTGGCTCCACGCCAGGTGCTTTGCCGAGCAAAGCGTGTGACGAGAGCAAGCCATGCGAGACCAATGATGTCACAATCATGTCTTGGGGTTTTTACTGGCCCGCAGCTCATTGGCTCTGAAGGTTTACTCTAATGCCGCAATCATTCCCCTATGTCAGGGGTCGGGAAGCTTTTTGACAGAGAGAGCCATAAACAATTCCTATTTTCTAATGTTATTTCTTGAGAGCCATTTTCAGAATTGAAAGGTAAAAATACATGAAAATGTGTGATGTTTTTTGTCATTTCACCACTTTTAAAGTACAAAAAGTCTCTGAATTCTTTTGACAACATTGTTATGCCGTTGCTAATAAATCAGTATCAATGATATCATCCAACAAAATTATGATTAAAGTGGTGGTAGAGGTAGTGTCAACATGACATGACATTCCTATTAGTGCATTCAGGATTCAGCTATCTCACCAGTGATTTCCATATTTTATATCACAGGTTAGTGGAGAGCCATATGCACCCATGGAAAGAGCCACATATGGCTCCCGGGCCACAGGTTCCCTACCCCTGCCCTATGTAGTCACGCACTATTTAATCATTCACACAGGAATACCCAACCACTGGGAGGACAGACCTGGAATCGAACCCTCGACCGCAGGACTGTGAGGCTAACGCGCTAACCACTCGTCCGCCACAATGAGACAAATGACGATATATGCTCCCACATTTACTTAGGAGACTGTTTGGGGTGTTGCACCAGCCTAGCATGCACGTTTTTTGGGGATGTGGGAGGAAGCGGGGTACCCCGAGGAAAAATTAATTTTAGGCATTATTCATGTTCACTTTATCAGCGCAAAAGTCACGTTTTTTTTCGGTAAAATTATGCTGAATATTCTCAACAAGGGATTAGCTGCCAAGTGATTTGAATTGATGTTTGTGAACACCCGCGTTTTAACAAACTCCTTTATATCGCTCAATTGGAATCCTGACGTTTAATTCCCATCGTATGTCATATTTTGTCATTTGATGTGTGATTTTGCGTCCGATCTTTGGTGCCACTTTGTGTTCATTTTACAGCGACCGAAAGCTCAGGTTACTTTCCACCGAAAAACGCAAGCGAGCTGACGTTTATTTGCTCATGACATCACCACTCCAGGAAATTTAGACAAAGCGCGGACGGATCCGACACCCCCGTCGCTCCCCTGGTTGAGGTCGTTCGGCGTCCAATAGGACGAGGTCAAAATGTCTGTTATGAAGGGAAAAAAAAGGTGTGAAAATGACAGCCATAAAGCAGGCGAAGCACTCGGAGGCAAAACAGAAACCAGAAGCACCCGCAGATTAAAAGGATTACCCCCTTGTCACGCACCCTCTCCGCCCCAAAATAGAACATCTAATCTCCCGCCCCACCGCACATTTTAGTCATCAGGACCCCTGTGGAGAACGCCATTTCAAGTCCCGACTCCATTCGGTGGTGCGAAAGGCCCGCAAGCCCTGACGGGAAGAATTTCACTGTTTGTTTTTTTTAGTTCTTGTCAACTAAATGGCATTTTAAGTCAATTTGAAGAGTACAAAAAAATATTACAATATCTGTCACGTGGGTGTCTTGTATTGAAGACAAGGTCATACAAACCTGATTGGTTTAAGACTAAATAGCTGACTATTTAGTGTAGATAGAAAAGGGTTAGTTAGGTTAAATTAAGAGGTAAAACATGATTGGCAAGGGTGCTCGTGTTATTTGTATTGAGGGGAGACACTGACATCGTGAGGAGAAGGTATGTTATTACAGAAAAAATGATAACCATGACCTGGGTATGTTAAAAAAATCGAATGACAACATACATTTTTCTTCTTTTTTAGTGCCTAACGGCATATTTGTTTAGGGAACAACGGAATATTCAGTTCTCAATTGTTAATTAAATCAAATTAATAGAAAGAAAACAAGTTGTGCTATGCTTGAATCTATTAGTATGCCTGTGCTTGGGTATAAGTGACATCACGAAATGCTGACATTTTTTTTCTATAACTTTTTTTCCATTACCAGAGGTCTTGCAAAAAATATTCTATTTTATTAATTGCGTTGAGTAACTATTTATTACATCAAAGTCGTTTATTTTCCTTCCCATGACACAGACACTGTCACATTTAGAATACGGCTGTCATTTATATGCAATATATTTTGAGAAAAGTTAAACAGTAATTCCACACAAGTCCTGAATCAGCTGAACACTTGTGTATTTTTCTTTTAAAAAAAGGCGAGAACATTTTTCTTTATTAGAGCAGTTTTATTTCCCCCATCAGAAGTAGTAAAAGCCATACATACAATGTAGCCATCCAAAAATGACAACACTATCTATACAAACATTGTAACTCGGCGACATTTTCTGCAGTCCAACGTGAAAAGATGGGGTGTTGGGGGGGTCTTCAATGGGTGGGCACTGGGACGGCAACATATACATTCTCCCCAGTCCACTCTTCTTATTTCCTCTGCATGCATTTGTAAGCATTTCCTACTCTATTTTTTTGTCTATCATGACATAAAAGTGAATCCTAATTTCTTAGTAACACCTTGCATGCATCTTTCAATTAATACATACAGCTGGCATTGTATAAAAATGCAATTTTAAGTGCTTGGTCTTCCCAATATCTCTTTTTAATTCTGCATTTATTGATGGACTTTGGATCATTTCAAGTCCTGAATTGGTTTTCAGGATTCAGTGTAGGCCTTAAACCCAGCATGCTTTTAGTACATGCCATTTTCATTTCAAAATGCAAAGATAGGAATTGTTTTTGTCTTTTCTTTAACGTTGAGATACACTCGCCAATGTATATTTCATTTAAAGTTATTTTTGTACGAATCCCTGGAAACCACTGTGGTTCCCAACATTTATTCCAAGGCACATTTTTTTTTTCATTGCAATAATGACATGATACATCAACAAAAAATGTGACAAGTATATATTATGGTGGAATAATCACAAATGTATGGAATTATGGTAAAAGGTGGCCTTGCTACGTGAAATACAAAGAAGTGGAATCACAGGTTTAGCAATTCTGCCATCTAGTGGAAGAGAATTTAGTTGTTACTCAAATCACTGTACATATGTAGCTGGTTAATACTATTATGAACAAATAATTTGGAGTATATTCTGGTGGTAATAATGGGGGTGATCCTACTTTGCGGTTTTTCGTATGTCGCTGGTTGACATTAACCGCGATATTCGAGGGATCACTGTAAATAAATAAAACGGTGGAAGATGAAGAAAATAAATTACGTGTAGTATCAAAGAGGAAAAAAAATGGGAAATAACAATTGGATCTTGCTTGGGATTTTTTTTCCTGGTTAATTTTATCCATATTTTAAAAAAAAACGTAAAACTGCTAAGTGCTCGATTTGGGCAAGGGATATTTTTAAAGTTGGACTCACTAAGCATGTCAATTATTATTATTTGATGAGGATAAACGAGACTAAAATAAGCCAGTGATACACTCTCATACACCTTATATAAGAATGCACTGTATATGTATTTGCATAACTTTTTACATAACATGATGTGTACAAGAAAGCGACAAAGCGAAAAAATAAATATCCTTATATATTTATATCTGCATATGTATATTTATATATTTACTTAGCTTGCTTTAGGGTAGCGTGTGAATGAATGTGTTTCGTTTTGGCCAGCTGGTGAGAATTATGAACAATAATTCATAAAATGAAAACAGTGTCATGGTACAGTGCTTTTCTATAAAGCTGCTTATCCACAGAAAATTATAATTTTTTGTATGGTTTATGAAATGCAATTAAAAAGATGCACAGGTGGGATTTTTTTAAATCAGAATTTTACACAATCATTTTGGATATTTAACCCTCCTTGTTTGTTTCTTAAAAATAACATTAAATGGGTCAATATGACCTGCTCGTTTAAGAATGAAAAAATATCACATTGCGTAATGCTTGTTAATTTTTTGACAAATTAAAAAAGGAAAACATGGAAAAATGAAGCCGGCGGAATAACGAATAATGACATTTTTCGATTTTTGCTAGCAATTAGAGAAGCGAGATTACAGGAGGGTTAACAAAGCCTATTGGATGTTTTGTTTTTCCTTGTTTTTGTTTAGTTTTTCATTAAAAAAAGCTGTTTTACAAAAAAAAAAAAGTCAGGCACCAAGTCAACTAACAACAGTCCTACCCACCAAGGCCAAATATTTACATACAGCACGTAACAGGCTGTTAAAAAAAATCCAAAAATGAAAAGACCCCTGTAATGTGATCCATCATTGACCTACAGTATCAGTACATATACAAAGAAAACAATCCAGCAGCCATGTTTGTTTTTACAAAAGAAAACGTTCCAATGTCTCTCCCGCCATGCAAGCCCTGACTACTTATTTTTTTGTCGTTGTTTTACAAAAACTATCTTTGGTTAACTCCTCAAAAAGTGAAGATTTACAATCCACCAAGGTCACATCACTTGACTTTTCTTCTTCTTGTGTATAAACAAAACCACAGCGACCCAGTCTTGACTTTAAAAGGAGGAAAAAATCAAATGTGGCAAAAGAAATATTGTCTCACTTATTCTAGCACAGCAGAGAAAAGCACTTTTCAACGCTCTTTTTTTTTTAATTTTTGGATGCCATTTCAAAGCCGATCAAAAGTGAAATATGAGGCGCTATGAACAACACGTACAAAACAAATGATTTAATTCTCGGAAAAGGCCTTTCATTTGAAAAAAATGGACTTGCTATCACTAATCGTACTTTAATTCCACACTTTTTTGATCTTGTTTTTTTATAGAAGTGCCACATTCCTTTTTTCCAAGGTCAAGTCTGGTTCGCCATTCAAAATTAAAGAAAAACCACTTTCACGCCATTCAAATGTTTCGCAATTTGCCTCCCTTCTCATCCGGCCACGCCCCCTTTCTGCACTTCCTCGGGTCCACTTTGTAGTCCGTCCGCAAAGAAAGGCATAAGCGCGCACTCACGCAAAAAACGAAGAAAAAAAAAGGCTTACATGCCGAGAAGCAACGCAATGATGGGAGTGTCCATCGACCAAAAAAGGGTGTGAAAATAACTAAAGGCATTTTGGGGGTGAGAAAAATGGGGGAGAAAGTGCCAGGGTTTGCTTAAAGGAGCTCATCGCTTTTGTAATGTAACCATCCTGGTGACAAAATTGACGATGGCGTTGGCAGGCTGGTCCGGGTCCATCTCGGCGAAGAGGTGGCTCACGTTGTCCGTCGTGCTTCCCTGTTTTCGCGCCACGAAACCGAACATCCTGGAAAGACACGCCCGTGTGATTCAGTGAAATGATAACTCGATTGTTGCTAAATAATCTTTGTTTTTCGCTTACTTGGCTGTGCCTCCCTCTGGCTTGTTCCACCTGTAAACATTTCGACAAAAAAATAGTGTTACTCACGGATAGTTTGGTCAGCATCCCCTGACTTCAACCCCAATTAGAAACTGGAAGGATTGCATTTTAATGTATTTTGTAGAAAGAAAAATCGATGTAAAAAAAGGAAGGAAAACAGATAGTTTGGTCAGTATCCCCTGACTTCAACCCCAGTGAGAACTGGAGGATTCAATTTTAATATATTTTGTAGAAAGAAAAATCTATGTAAAAAAAAAAAAAAAAAACTAAATAAGGAAAATAAACTGATAGTTTGGTCAGCATCCCCTGACTTCAACCCCAATGAGAACTGGATGACTCAATTTTAATATACTTTGTAGAAAGAAAAGAATAAGTAAAAAAAATAATAAGGAAAAGAAATGGATAGTTTGGTCAGCATCCCCTGACTTGAACCCCAATGAGAACTGGACCATTGAAATTTAATGTATTTTGTAGAAAGAAAAAAGAACTTTTGCAATTTAGTGGTCTTGCTGAAAGAAGTTAAAGTTAAGATTGAAATATGTTCGTTGATGTTGCAGGAAAAAAATGAAGACAAACGGTGTGACTAGATTGTGACATCCTTTACGACACTTGTTGAAAAGCCTCATCGGCTAAAAAAAAATTAATAGAATCTGTACTCACTTTCTGTCCTGGGGGTCAATATCACAAAACGTGACTGTGTTGCAGGGGTAGTGGCGCCGGAAAAAAAGCCTAGGAAACAAAACAAAAACAAAAGCCTCGCGTCAATAAGCGAAAAAGAAAATCTGAAAACCCTGTTTTCTTTCTTTAATGGGCCAGTTTGGCTGTATTTAATATATATTTCAAAATCCTAATGAAATACAAATGCTGCGCAAAGGCGATTTTGAAGGTCTGAAAAGTAATGATTTTTGGTTGATTCGTTTTTCAGAGGGGAAAAAAAGTAAAAAATATCAATTGGAAATTAGCAATCAGCATGAAGCGGTCATAGGATAGATAACAGGATAAAATATGTCGTAAATATTTAAGATGTTGAACATACTTCCTGTGGTTGTCCGTCAGCGTGATGCCTTGCGAGGACACCTTGAAATGCACCACGGTGGCGCTAGACAGAGAGCCACCCGCCGCCATGGTCTGGGAAATGGCCTTGGCGATGGCCTGGGGTCCCGTCAGCGACTCCATGTCCACCGAGTTTATGTAGAGCACGTTGCATGCTGGGATTGATGGAGATATTCCAGACTCAAATTCAACACATTCAACCTCAATCCACACATGCACACTTTGGCGTTCTCGTCATTAGTGCGCATGCTCGATGAGGACATTGAAGACATTGTTGACGAAGGAAATCCATCCAAGTCATTCCATAAAAGCGAGGGTGCCGTGTTGTACAACAGTGGTTCTCAAACTCCAGATTTTTTTTTGTATTTTTCTGCATTTATTGATTATTAACTGCCGTTAAGGGTACTGAATGAGTTAAAGATCAGGGGAAAATGATTGAGTTATGACGGTCAACTCTATGTTTTATGTGAATTTTACATTTGGAGGTGGCCCTCTAAGATAACCTTAGACGGAAATAGTTTGAGAACTCCTGTCACACAGGCTATAAAAGTTAAGAGACGACGTCTTCTTGAACAAAGTTAATTTAAGAAAAAACATGACGACATTTCCACATAAAATATCAACAAACGGCAGACATGTAGGATGCAGATTTCAAATGCCGGTTTCCAAATGCACTTAAAGTGCACCGGGTTTTACCATGGGATTCAGCGGGGGGGCTCTGCACTGGGATAACAAGGACGGCCACTTATCAGAATGATTTAAACTCAATAATTACCTTATTCAAACTAGATATGACAGATGCGGATTTATTTAGTTAATGTATACCTGCTCCTTGTTTTAGTCTGTCAGCTAGTGGATTTGTTTTCACAACTTCCGGCTCTTCCTCAAGAAGATCTGTTAGAAAACCAGGTTTAGGTTACCTTACATTACACTTTGACAACGCAAAAAAAACAGATTTAACAAATTGACAGACCTGTGGTAGGAATGAGAAGTTTGCAGGGCAGGGCCAGAGGCGTGATGGCATGTTGATAGACCAAAGCGGACAGGCAGCCTGAACGGAAGACAAACGCAACTTATTTTTGAATCCTGTCTTTCACACAGATCATAATTCATCTGCGAATTTAGAGGGCGTGATTTAGACTGCGACACGTTTTAAGGAAATGTCCGCTTACCAAAGTAGGGTTCGTTGGGGCAACCCTTCAGTTTGACGCCTTTAGGACTGCTCTCGATTAGGAAATGCCTGACTAGCTCATTGGTGATGTCCCCTGTTAAAACAATCACAACAAAAAGACAGACTTTATTTTCGCAAATCTGTAGGGTTTACGTCGTATCATCTTGAATAAGTCCAACTTTTGTTGGCGAAATGTAGAATCACTTCTTACCTTTCTTATTTTGATGCACTGTAGGCGGTGGTGAGGCGACCTTCATGGCCAGACCATAAGCCCCTTTGAATGAGTGGCTATCCCGGATCACAAAGGCTCCGGGTTCTCGTTCTTTCAAGACGCCGATAGCTAAAACGGAGTGAATGCTTTTTCCCACATTTCTTTGGATGTGAATACTGTCTCGTAGCTTACCTTGCTCTCTGGATATTTCAGGTTTGTACCAGAACTTTGACGTATCTTGGACAAACTTTACATTCAGTCTGCTCTCGGGACCACCGTCTGCAATTTAACATTTTTTTCAGAAGCACGCAAACAGTCGATGCAACGAAACCAATGTAATTCTTTATAGTATATCAAATCCAACGTTACGTTATCAGAGTTTCGGACACATTGTTAAAAGTTGTCTGACTATCTGTGACCGGTAGGAAAGGACAAGATGTTCTACCCAGGTCCCTACCAGGTATGTTGAAGCGTGAGAAGTCCGACAGGGTGTGGAAGTAGCTGGGGTTGCCCGACCCGTTCACTGGGGATACCATCATTCCGTTCAGAGAGCTGTACGACATGGCGTTCGGATTGGGTCTGTCGCCACTGGACATGCGCCTCTTTTCTGGAAGCTGAGGCTGAAAAGTAGGCGTTGTGCTCCCTTGTCGAAATCCCGCGCCCATCCCGGGCATTCCCGCATCCTGGTAAACTGCGGGAGAAACCGGGAAAGAGGGGGTAGGTGGTCCCTGGTATCCCGGAGAACTGCTCTGTCTGGAAAGGTTGCCGTGCCGCTCGTCTGGCGTGGTGTAGCCGCTGTGCACGGGGTGTCGGTCTAAACTCGGGCTCCGTTGAGACATCTGAGTCAATGACGGGTGGCGGCCTAGCACTGGACTTCCGCGGGATTGAGAAAGCGAAGGGTGTCTGCTGACCACGGGGCTGCTCGGGATGGTTTGTCCCAAGGACGCCTGCCTGCTGAGGATCGGGCTTCGTCTGGATTCTTGCCCCATCGAGGCCTGTCGGGTGAGTACTTGCCCGCTCTGACTTCCCTGATACTGATAGTGTCCTAGGCTGGGACTGTTACTGAAGCCCTGGAGATTTGTTTCAAAACCATTGACTGCTGAACCGTTCTGACCCACGATGGAACTTTCCTGATAAGTATTTGGGTGCTTGTCCAACAAAGGACTTTCCGTGGCGGTCGGGAGGCGAGGCCGGCGTTGCAGTTCTGGGCTTCTGTGGCTGATGACGGTTTTGGAGGATTCCACGTAGGCGGGTTGGATGGAATCTAAAGTCGCTCGGCTCATCGTTTGGGTGTAATGGCCCGGACTGGAAACCGTCGGAGTCTTGACGCCGAGGTATTGAACGGAATCGGCGTGAGAGGCAATGGGAGGAGTGGAAGCGGGGTAGGACGGTGTTGGGTTGGAGTAGTTGCTCACTGCCGACTGAGTGCGCAAACTGGAATCGGTGGTGGGTTGGGACGCAGTGCTGGAGTAGCTCTCGGTTATAGCTGGATCACTAGAGGATGATTTAAAAAAGTGTACTTGGTCATCGGGCAGATTAGGATAAATGATCTCCTATCTCCGTACTATGAGTATCGGTGTACTAGAAAGGATTGTAGTATGTATTTACGACTCACCCTGGTGAGGTCTGGATGGGGCTGCTACTCGACAATGGGGAGTTCAGGGCACGGGTAGCAGGACTTGGACTTCGCTGCTGTTCTGCAGCGTCTCCTGCAGGACTAAAGCTTTGGGGGGTTGAGGGTTGTTCCCCAGCTGGAACTGCTGACCTCGCGACAGACTCCACGTAGCTTCTGGGTGCTGAACGGGAGAGAAAGGGTTTCATCGTAAGCCACGGACTTGTTGTATTTTGGGGTGTTGTTTACACATATGAGAAAAGGTAAGTGTGGAATTGTAGGAATGAATGATACGAGGGACGGGATGGTCACTTTAGCATCCAGTTAACGTAGGTGCTTACCTTCTCCATCTTGAATGCACTCATCCTCTGAGGAGCATTAATGGAGATAATCCAGAGAAACAAATCATTGTCAAAGCGCAGAACACAGGTATGCAAGGGTGTTGGAATATCTGATTTTTTTTGGAATGTGTATGTAGAAACAGGCAATACAAATTCAAAAGGTTCGAGTCAAGAAGGATTTTAGATTTTCTTATTAGTAACCTTATATGCTATGTCAGTTCTGTATTCGGACATTCATTACTATTATGTTTTCAGGTTATTGTCATAAAAATTTGAACCCGTTTTCAAAATTTGGGAAATTTTACAAACCCACCTGAGCCGGTTTGATTGAGCAAGAGTTCTGCAGGGTTGTGGGGTTTTAACCCCAGCGCTGAGAGCGGAGTTTTGGCAAGACCCGGAGGTGAACGGCCTATAATCAATCAAAATGAATCAATTATTACTCAATGCATCTTTGATCTAACGAGCTAAAACTGCAAACTGCTTTGGCAGCAATTTTGCCAATTTAGGGGACCAACATTTCATTCTCTATTCCAAAATCAGTTCATAAAATATCATCAAGAGTCAACACATTATAATACAAGATTTTGGACATTTATGGACAGGTATGCTCATGCTTCATGCTCGGATGGAGGGAGCAAGACGTGCAACATCACATCAAAATCAACAGAATCTGTGATCTAATCTGCATTATTCCTTTAAGGTCCTTTTTTTACAGTGGGATTCCTCAAATGTTACTGCTAGCAGATTTTTTAAGACTACAGTAATCCCTCGAATATCGCGGCTTCAACTTTTGCGTCTTTACTACATCACAGATTTTTTTCTGGGGGCAATTTTTTAAATTAAATTATTTTTGTAAGTTAATAAAAATGTGAAAATCCACGCAGAAACCCAAACACTGAAGTAAATTTATTTATTTTTTATAGCGGCCATGTCGCTATAAAAGGTCTACATTAACCGCGATAATCGTGATGGGTCTAGTCTAGGATCGGACAATATGGCAGCCAAAATGCAGATGACGACAGCACACAGAGCAGCAGAGAGCAAACGATCTACTTTTTAACACTGTCGTCTAACTTCTAGAACTTGTAAGTCAATGCTCGTGGTGTGGTGTTATTCCTTTTCGCTATTCTGTTATGTTTACCGGTGGCGCTCTCGTGCCAAAGCAGCGCAAGGCTGGGATAGGGTACTTTTCCTATTTAGCTGGGTACACATAAATCAAGAGTTTTCTTACAAATTAAATATTTCACATGACAAAAAATGGAACTAGTAAAACAAAAATTGGCACAAATTCGTTAGAAACAAGATAAGTGTTCTTATTTTTCGAATTGTACAAATTTTCTGGCAGTCTGGACACTGTTACCGCTGAAACTTGTAAAAAGTCAATCTTGGTGACTTCACATTGCTGTTTGGTTGCTTTAAGCACCCCAGAGCCTATATTAGCACACACTCACTCTCGAGATAGTAAACATATATATGTGTACCCCGCTAAAATGGTTGCACAGGCAGGAATAGGACACTGGGAAGGGGAGCTGGAGTGACCGTACATGGTTGACATGGACTCGGGACTTGGAACTCGGGGACGGAGACGTGCAAAAGCCACTTACCACAGCAAAACATTCCCCTCTTACGGTTTCTGTGGGCTAGGTGCGCAACAGTCTAAATGGACACTTAGCAATGTGATTTGTGGACTGGAATTAATAACCAAAACATCTGGTGTCACATGCACCACCCAATGAAAGGACAGTGCTACTTTCACCAGTTTGGCTATTTATGGAGAAGCTATATATAGTTAACTTGCAATACAAGTTAACTGCATTGGAAAATCAATGCACAGAAAACGTGGTAGAACATCATCATAAGACGTGCATTGGTTTTCTACGAGCTTCCATTTTCAGGAGCCGATGAAGATTATTACAAGTAATAATCCATTGCCTATGTAACTAAATTTTAAGAGTTGTGTGTCTTGTTTTATTTCATTTTCCCAATCTACGCCTGCGCTCCACAGTCCCAGCCAGAGGGGAAACTTACACAGGTTGAAGTAAGGGGTTTGTGGTGAGGTGGGGAAGGCAGGGGTTTGGGGAAGCACCTCACCACCAAATGTGGGGGTCGGACTGCTTGGACCCTCCTCCATCTCCTCGTAGGCTTCTCGGTAGCTGTGCATGTGTCTCTGACGGGGAGAAAATGATTAGATGGAGGCAGAAAAAAATCATATCTAATGTAAATAAGGTCATTTTCAAGCATTGACACATACCCACATGACATAGTGCTGGCAAATTAGCAGCTCTCGAGCCGCATGCGGCTCCCGGACAAAATTTGCTTCTTATATTTTGTATATATTGGGTGTCTTTGTCTCGTTTCATGTTTCGGTTATTTTCATTCTCTCTTAAAACATACTCCAATTCATCAGAGCCCATTAAAAACAAATCATAAATGTTTATGTTTAAAAAAAAATGGCAGATTAGTCAGATAGGCAAAAGAAAAATAACATATTTGCAATTAGCATTGTCTTAGTGTCTCGTATAGCTGCTTTAATAAGAGTTTGTCAAAAGTGAAAGCATGAGTTTTGGTAAAAATAATGCCAATGTTTTTTTTTTTTTTTTTTTTAATTCCTAAAAAGGCCGAGCCAGATCCAGGTGCCGTAAAAATCTAAAACTGTTGCAACGAAAAACAAACACTACCTCCTTGGGTCGTCCACCAGGGTTCATGGCGATGGCGTTGACGAACTCCGGGGAAACGCAACGAACGGGGGAACGAACAGGGACGTCGGAGGAAGGAGCATCTTCCGGACCGTCGCTTGTGATCCGCCCACGAGACAAAACCGCTGGCTCATCCGGAGACATTGCACGTGAGTGGACGCCTGGAAAGGATAAACAAATGTGACTTGACAGGAAGTGAGACGGATTTAAACAACAGCTGTTTGAGGACTTCAAAATGCACTCATGGTTGCAAATTCAAATTTTTCTCTTAAACCAAGATGGCCACCACGAGAGAAGGAGATACACTATGCAAAGTCCATTTCTCCAGAAAACCGTTCCGACTTTGGGGCGCAATTTGAACAGAAAAGGAGGAGTAAAAGCACAGGAATTTGTCATGCTGTTAATTATAAGATTTAAAAGACAAATGCATTTTCATGCAAAAAAGGCACTGGATGGATTAGAAGTTGAAGGAACACTCCAAAAAGTGGTGGCAGGAAGACGGGTGAACCAACCCAGAAACAAGCGAGAAGGGCTTTGCTCAGAATGGGAAGAAGAGGAAATACTGCTGACCCTTTGTGCACGTGCAGAGTATTCTGGGTAAACAAATGAAAGGATTGAAAATGATGAAAAAGAAATGTTGAGGTGGTACACAAAAAAGAAAGATAAACGTGCTTCCAAAAAAGGAATCCTGCTAAACTGGCTCGGAATTTTCAATTCTGAATGTTAACAACAACTGTGAAATTAACTGGAATTGAGGAACTATGCTAAAACAGATTCCAACCTCCAAATATCCGAGAGTATTTTTTGCATTTTTTAAATGATATAACGTTATTTTCTGTGGCATGTTGTTTGAAAGTTGCAATAAGGTGGGCTCAATCCGAGCAAAGATTGGCGTGCAGCCAGACTTCCTGGTGACTATTTGAGTTTGAACAGATGTGTGTTGGCCTTCAGGATGTCTGAAGAACTGTACACTGGGCCTGTTCCTGTCTGGGCCTGAACCATACTCGCACTTCCTTTTGGGAAATGAGATTGAGAAAGTTTCCAGTTGAATTTATGATACGGACCACATCAATATTATCTTTTGGTGCCCGCTTTGAAAGTCAGCTTTGGGAAACGATACACCAGAAGTGGTGGAAAAATACCAGACGTTTGTTTTTTACCTGCCACTCTTTGGGCCACCAGTCCTTCAACGTTGAAGACTTCATCAGAATCACAAGCCCTGGAAGTGGGTGATGATCCAATGCTAGAGTTTCTTTGGAGCTCATAGACCTCAGAGTTGGTCTGGAAGGAGTCGGTCGCCTTGACCTGGGGGTGACCACTCGTAGAAACCGGTGATGAAGGACTGGGATCGGCGCTTTGCAATCCAAAGGCGTGGGCCGACTCCGAAGTGCTTGGGGACTGACGACGGACCTTGGCGGACATTGGGGGAGTGTCCACCTCATAGATGGCTCTGCTTTGGTCCGGAGAAAAGGACGGTTGTGTCGTGACCACCTCGGTTTCCCTCAGAGGAGCGCTTTGCGACTTTGGTATGAAAGAACGGCTGGGCTCCAGGTCCAACATGAGCAGATTGAGCGTCTCGATTGATTTCTCAATCTCTTCCTGGGAAGTGCTGTGGCGTTGAGGGAACTGCGGAAGACTCTGGTGAACCGCCGGCATGCTTACAGAAGATGGCGGCGTCCCAAATGTGAGTCCTTCGGTCACGGGCTCTTCGGGTACGCCAAAGCGTTGCCAGATATTGAGACCGCGTTGGACGGCTTCCCTGCTGCTGGTGGTCCGGGCAGGAGCTGGTGGCATAGACTGCGTATCCGAAGCTGACCGGTATAGATTCTGAGTCGCCATATAGTCAGAGGCTTGGACCGAATCATTTTGAGTCAGTTTGTCCGTGATGCAGATTTGCGAGGGCATTGTTTCCGTCGGGCTTTCCGCAACACTGCGCTCCAGGTACGGCACGTGGTCCTGCCCGTTGATTATGGTTTCCGACTGGTAATAGAGATCCGCCGGCGTGGCCCGGCCATCGGTGGACGAGAAGGTTCCCAGACTGTCAACGCTGTTGGCTTTTTGGCTGCCGGGTAATTCGTCATCTAAAATGTCTGTTTCGCGGTCAATACTGCGGTGACCGTTTACGTGGATTTGAGCGGGAACCCGGTGGAGGGTCCCTGCGACAGCCGAGGACGGGGAGGTCCGGTATCCCTGGCGATGCATAGGCCCTTCCAAGCCGCCCAAGAGCTGCTCGAGCTCCTGTTTCTCCTGCTGGCTGATTGGTTGCTGTTCCTGGTGCTCCGCCCGGGGTGCCTCCTCGACGGTCGGGACGCTGGGCAGGTTCGCCGTGGAATGGGCCGCGGCCACTTCGTCGGTTCTGTCCGTTTTAATGGACGCCGTGGAGTTTCCCGAATCGCTGCTCACTGACAAGGCGTGGTCCACGACAGGAAGGGTGTGTTCGATCGCAGTCGTTGGGATCCCGTTGGTCGTGACCGGCCCGTCGACAGATTCTTTTTTGCGCACTTTGGCGTAGAGACTCCCGTCCAGAGGTCCTTGGGTGTGGATGACTTCTGCAAAAAAGAATAAGGGACGGTCATGGTTTGGGAACAAATGAGCGATTGTTTTAGAACTGCTAATGATATGGAGCAGGATAAATGGGAAAGTGTGTGGTCATTGGTAGAACAGTTGTCGTCAGATTATGGCTCAGGCCCCGCTATTTTTTTCCGATGTAAGGAAATGAACAAGCTCTGTGGCACGCAGTGTGGAAAAACCGTTTCATCACAGGCCGGACTTGTTCGACATCAAGTCAATGCGATAAACAAAAATAATGTTGAGGGATGCATCGCTCGTTGTTTGGATTGATATTAAGAGAGAGTGTGTGTAGTAAAAGAGCATCCAAAAATTGATCAGTAAATGGATGAGTTTTATTTTGCCGTTTGGGTTCGAGGAAATCAAAGTAAAGTTGGGCTAAGCATGTCATCTATGTAGCTGTTCTGTTGTGTTATGATTGAAGTTTAACCACTGCAAAGCATTTTTTGAATAGGAATAACATTCATATTTTTTGTGAAAAATTCTTGGATTTTTTATATATATATTTTCATTGATATGTGGCCTAATATGTTTGAGATTTCAAGGTTATTATTTTATGAAGAGGCGGAACTTGTCGTAGCTATCACAGCAGTTTCCTCTCGTAGAGAAGTGTATCAACACAAATACGAATATTTTAATCTGGTATTATTTCATCAAACACAAGTGTCCCAATTTCACAATGACCATGTGTAACTAAAGGCAAAAATAATACATATAAAACACATCCATGTGCCTGCAGGAAAAAAAGATGACTTTGGGAATTACGTCATTCACTATTTCATTATTTGAAGAAAATATGAATGCTCTCTCTGACTCTATATCCGTTTTTAACATCGTGGCAAACATAAAATTAAGAAAACATCATCATACCTTACTGCCTCTGATTAAGAAGCCCATTCCAAATGCGAGTTAAACTGCCCAAACTGCTCTTTTGGCGCAAATTGAGCTTCCCCTACCTGTTGAAGCATTGGATGACAACCTCCAACTAAGCGGAGAAAAGTCCTACTCCAGAATCCCCAGCGAGGAAAATCCGCTACTCTAACGGTCTTCTGTTTTGCCCTCCCACTCCTCCCGTCTCAACATCTCTCTGTCCGTCTGGATCGAGAGTGCAGAGACTCCAGCCCACTGCTCATTGACTTGTGCTTCTGTGGGAGGTCCGTGACAGCTTTTTGACGGCGCCTTAGGAGGGTGTTGCCAAAAAAGCACAGTGCCTTGACTGTCGGAGAGCAGAACATATGTCCCGTAGGGTTTTGCCGGGAAAAACTAAGCCCATGGCCCCTACAAATGTACTGCATGTTAATGTCCGCACTGACATTTATGCAAGTTAGTACACACATTCGAGAGGCCATTGGTATCACGGCAACGTGAGAGTGGAGAACGCCATCCGTGGAGTTCCAGAGGCCATTATGTGGATCCTATATTATATCTTAGGAACCAAAGTCATGTTCTTGAGTCACTTTTACGCAAGGCGAGTTTGACTGTCAGAAAGTTTACAAAATCACAAGGAAATGTGATCCTTCAGAATATCCGTTGTTGATAAGATCTAAGCTAACATAAATGGATCGTGTAGAAAAATATGTTTTAACTTCAACCAAATCCTGAATTCTGACAATGTTTTGAGGTCACGACCCCAAAACGTACTGTTTTCCATTGCATTATTTTTATGAAGTTTATATTCATGGCCTTAGAAGTGTTTTTATTACATTTTACACTCATAATGACTTTGGCAGTTCAGTAAATGGTGGATTTGTTTTTACCTCACTTCATTTTTATTGTATATATGTTTTATGGCTAGTTATCATTGGCAAAGCTTTAAATCTGACTGTACTTGCATCATAACAACAAAGGCATTCAATTCAATTGGCATAGCCCACGTCTTCCAAACATTAGCATGCAGGAACTTTTTGTGTGTGTGGACCAACAACCGAGCGTTTGTCATATTTAAAAATAACATGGCATCTAACATCATCTTACAAGATCATTTGTTAAAAATGAGAACCAACAAAGGTCATTTCTTAATAATTAAACCTGCTTTTTTGGCACTTTATTACTGTGCGGTTAAGAGCAGAGCCATAAACAACTCATATTTTTAAATATTATTACAGACTCAGAATTTAAAAGTAAAAATAAATGAACATGTCTGCCTTTTTTGGTCATTTCCCCTCTTTTAAAGTACAAAACACAGTCACAGTGCTGACATGACCATATTTGACCAAACAGGTTAGCAAAGAGCCATATCCACCTATCAAAAGAGCCACATGTGGCTCCCAAGCCATATCTTCTCTACCCCTGATTTGAAACGCAAGACCCCAGTTCAGACCGTACGACTAATCAGGCGCATGTCGTCACTTTCCAGATGACACGACACCCCTCTTGACCTTTGAGAAATTCAAATCCATACCATTATACTCATAGGACTACTTTTTGTGGTGGACTTGTTTTTGTTGCTGTTTTAGCCAGTGAACCTCTGACCTAGAGAATTCACATTTGTGGATGTGTGATGTATTAGTGAGTTTTTCCCTCCCCAGGGGGCACATTTCTTTTTTACGCTCCACTAGTTTAAGAAGGGAATGTCGACCCCGTGACGTTCGGCCATTACGTAACAAGCGGAGAGGGTAGACCGTGACAAGCTTTGGCCGCGGCGAGCGCTTGGTTACGGTTGTTCTTTGTCGGACAGATAAAAAAAAATACATTTGAAAAAAAAAATGGGGTGAATAATGTACGAGGATCCGTCCCACCTGGAAACTCCCATATCCTCTCGTCTAGACAGTCGGAGATAAAGCTGACACAAAGGCACGGCGAAGGATTAAAGGTGAACAGAGCGGGACATGCTGCGTATCGTAGGTGGAGTTTGCGGCGGCCAGATATTTTAAGGTTGGAGGAGGAGGCAGACGGTGCGAGCGTTTGACCTTTTAATCTCTGAACTTTGAACCCCGGAGGAACAGAACACGTTAAGGAGTGGAAATAGCACGTGTTTGATGCCAGAAAACGCTGCCGAGAACAATATGTGATGGCGTGTTTAAGCACTTGGGGGCTACAAGAAACTGGTCAATTAGAATGAGGACATTGAGGATTATATGAAATGACTTAACACTCAAGTTGGGGCAAAGAACCTACTACATTTTAGACCAGGGGTGGCCAACTCCGGTCCTCGAGAGCCCCTAGCCCACATGTGTCAAAGTGGCGGCCCGGGGACCAAATCTGGCCCGCCGCATCATTTTGTGTGGCCAGGGAAAGTAAATCATGAGTGCTGACTTTCTGTTTTAGGATCAAATTAAAATGAAGAGTATAGATGTATATTAAATTTCCTGATTTTCCCCTTTTAAATCAATAATTGTAATTTTTTTAATCCATTTTTTCTGTGTTTTTAGTTCAAAAATCATTTTGTAAAATCTAAAAATATATTTAAAAAAAGCTAAAATAAACCTTGTTTTAGATCTATAAAAAACGGAATATTCAGGGCTTTTAATCCAGTTCTTTTAATCCATTTTAAAGAAAAAAATCTAAATATTCTATCTAAAATGGTCCGGCCCACGTGAAATCAAGTTGACGTTAAAGCGGCCCGCGAACCAACCCGAGTCTGACACCCTTGCATCCAGTCTGTTTTCCAGATCTCCCTCCTCTACCACACCTGAACCAAATGATCAACTGCAAGCTGTCCAGAAGCTTGATAACGATCCAGATAATTTGATTCAGGTGTGTTGGTGGCAGGAGATATGGAGAACAAGGACTGTTTTAGACCAAATCTGTCGTAGGTAAGTATTTGTGCTATGCTCATAAATGGACCACAAGGCAAACTAGTAAATCCAAACTTAATAACAAACAAATACTATTTTGGTCTTATCTGAAGTTTCATTTTTCAGAGTATTGTAGAAACGAGGCAAGCAACAAAGCGTTTATTTTTTCCAGTTCTTCGCATATAATACACTACGCGATGTTAAAATGATATTTGCATGTAGTGAGATTGTAAACTGAACAGATAGTGTTTGTAGATTGTAGGAAAGGCTTCTAAATGATGAGGTCAGGTACTTTGAAATTCAGGGGAGCTTGGCGGACTAAATTTATCGCCAAAATGGTTCCTAGGCAAATGTGAGTACAGGGCAGAAAGCTAAGTGGTTCTTCAAATATTCATCGAGGTAGCGTATCGCTAAATCAATGGTTTTGAGTACACTTGGATTTCATTGGAAGGAAGAACTTTCAAAAGTGGGAAGAAGCTGACGTTAAAACTATTCTTAATCTAAATTTCTCTTACCAAACACCTTCCAGGAGAAAAAATATATATTTCAAGATGAACGGGTGTCTTCTTTCAGATGAAGTGTTGATATTGCACCGCGTTATAATTACAACTTTGCACATGTTATGCTTGTCTTGGTGTCTGCCCTGTGAGTCAGAGATAATCAGTTGAGGGTTTACCTTGCCTCACCAGTCCGAGGCATCTCCGATAACGAGACCCTAACCCTGGGGTGACTCTGCGCAGGATAAGGTTGATAGAAAAATCATTGAGTTCTACATAACCATGAGGCTTTGAAAGGTTATGTTGACCAATAGAAATAGAAAAGTGAACCGAGGTATCTCTGGAAGAAAGACAGATGGTACATCCATCCATTTCTACACCCTAGAGCGGTCGCCCGTCAGCCATAGGGCACACGGAGAGACAGACGACCATTCGTACTCACGATCAGACCGCCACCAGCGGGAATCGAGCCCAAATCATCCGCACCCAAGTCAGGCGAGCGAACCACTATCAGGTGGCTCCGAATGAGATTATCCCAAATGACTTCTGATTGACTCGCCCTTGTTTTGCGCCAATCCTTGTGACAAACTGAATTTTCTATGACGCTTTCTGTGCTTCTTGCTGTCATTACACAACAAACCTTTGGCATTTGCGGCTAGACTGGCCGAGTAAAGATAAACAACAAAACAAGACACGACTGATAGTGGTGAAGAGCGTCTGGCCCACAGCTGTGTCCACGGGGGAAGCCACAGACCACTCGTGCATTCCTGACATAAAACCTCCACAATATTGCTTCTAAAACACAACTCGATATATCAAATAAAACTTTACACAGCGTCAAAAAAATGAAATTCTCTGGAAAAAGCATCTACGACTAAACATCGGTTTCTATTGCACGCTAAGCAGACCACTACTATAAATGTCACTATACCAGAACCAGTGCTAGTCCAGCCCGAAATGATAGACAATAACAACACAGAGAACAAATGACTTGTGTGTGTAAAAATTTGCCTGGAATCCTTTATTTTACAGTCTTGGCTGACGCTCAAAAGGAGAGACGACTTGTTTGGAGTCCAAGCAGTCTAAAGCTCCCTAAACATTGGATAGCGTCTCAGTTTACTGCCAACAAAAGTCCAGACATTTCCTCTCTGCATCTCATCTAAGGTAATGCCATGTCTAAAAAAAATAATATCAGCTATATATAAGATTGAAAGGAGCATTGTGGAAGACGAAGGCAGCGGCCCCAAGCCTGAGCCGGTGCCAAAGTGCCGGTCTCGTTGGCTTGACAACCCCACTGCCCTCACGACCATAAAGAAGGCAGACTCTGACTTTGCCCTAATCAAGCTTGAAAGACAAAAGTCTTTCGTTTCAAAATGAGTCACCAAACACACTGGCAGGGAAAGGACAACAACCTTGTTTTCCCTAACTCGTCCATTTCAAAACAGCTGAATTGCCAGAATCAATACATTGAACGCCAGACTATATCTGTCCTTCCAGAAAATGTCCACTCGATACAAATGTACCCAAAGGGCTGCGAGTAATAATAAACGCTAAGGCATCCACATGTACAAGTGCCAAAAAATGTAAATGATCTTTCTTCCAAGAGTCAGATATTGCAAAAGGAATAAAGGTCTTCCATTCCCCAATCTGGTTTTACGGCCATTTTCTGCAACAGCAACTAAAAACTGATGAATTGCTTCAATTAGTCGATGGACACGAGATTATTTCTGTCCTCCGAGATAGCATCTCCTCGAAACTGATGCACTCAAAGGGCCTCCATAATGGAGTGTAAGGTATCGGCTTGTACGAGCGCCAAAGAGGTAGCACGCTTTGGTCTTGGTCGGTTGGAATCCTTTTAGTGAGAAAGGACACGGCCCTCTTGACTAATGTTTTCTGGATCAAAAGGGAAACATTGACTTCCAGCAGATAGAAATGCCAATAAATACACGCTTGCCTCTTGACACAGCAAATTCTTCATGGACTTTGGGTAAACAATAACTCGACGGTAACTTCACCTTCACCTAACACTGTAACTTTGTATTTTTGGCTTTTGCCAACCCGGAATGGGTGGGTAATGTTTTCAAGATACGCTCCTAGAATTAGCTAAAAAAAAATGGTTTGGATAAATTTAAGTGAAGAAAATGCCTTCTTAAACTATGTGATGATTTGATATCACATACGCTAAATTTTCTTGATGATGGGATTTAAATATTTTTTAACTGTGTGAGACTTCGGTCAATATTCTATGGTATTGGTTCTCAAACATTTTTAATCCAAGGAGTAATTCCGTTTTCCCCCTGCTCCTTCATAACAAGATCGATAAACGCAATTACTCTTTTTGTCATCTTCTGATAGTTTAGTTTTAGATATATATTTTTTTATTTTATTTTTAAGCACACCATTACTGACCACAGTTTTAAGAAGACTGCTATATAAGAAGCAGTGTGTGATTTACACACAGTAAACCTCCCGGGAAGAGAATGGGAGGAGACCAATTCTATTTTAGCAAAGACTATTTCCAACTTCCACCTCATATGGCATCAGGGCCGATAGCCAGGGAACCTTTGACATTTGTCTACACGATAAAAATATAGAGAAGGGGAAATCTCTGCCAATGTTATTTCACCATAATGACCACTTGCAAAAATGTGAGCATTCAGGCACGGTCGCCAACGAAAACTTTGAACCTGTTCTCAATTGACTTACCTGGATAAATGAAAACAACATAGATAATTGTATACTAGAATGAACACAGTGGTTCCACGAGTACCGGATTCCTTTTCTAACCAGTGTGTATTTCTGCAGACTGCCGGAAGAAAGAAGAAAAAACAAAACATGTCGCCTCTCTCGGCGCTGGAAACCAACGCGACACACTGCCTGGCTACCGTCGTGAAGGGCGGAATGTTGCTTCCAATGAGGAAAGCGACATTTAGGGCGGTAAGTGACCAACAGTCGATTAACTGGGTCATGCCTGTGGCAAAGCGAGAATGCTGTGTAGAGCTTTGAGAAGCAGCAGAACCGCAAGACATTTTGGGTTCTGTGAGGTTAAACTGTGGCCACGAAGGAATTAGCGGTACTATGGTTCTGCTCCCTTTAAAAACCGACCACATCTCGCACATTAAGGACAATAAACATGACCCGATGATGTCGTTTCCACAGCTTCTCAGGGTTGTTTCATTTTATAAAGCATGCGGTTTTCAATGACTTCAATAGTTCATGTTATATTTTCTGGATATAGAGACAAGTACGATATGGGTGGTTGACTGTGCCGTGACGTGGATTATTATCAACCCAAACAGGATTATTGTTACAATGAAAAGTAGCTTGATGTCTCTGATATTGAAAAAAAGTCATCTAGCGTATAGTTAGTCCATTGCTGACCTTCTAAGGTGTCCTCGTTATTCTGATTGAAGTTCTCGTAAGAGTCCCAACGAATCAACGGATCTTGCGTGTTGTAATCCACCGAAACGCTGGGCCCGTTCTCCAGGTGATCCATTCCTTGACCAGAGGTTCGAAGAGACAAGAATAGACGTATGAATCTCCTCTCCTACTTAAAACAATCATCCTTAAAAAGAAAATCTAGCACTTTAAACATACACAATAGCCACGCAAAACAAGGACAAAGTACTTTGATTCTTACCATACATTTTCTCAGGGCCAAAAGAAAAGATAAACTCCACTTTGCCATATTCTGGAAATCTCTCATCTGTAAAGAGGAAATGTAAAATATGGTCAGACGACATGCGTTTTCTAAAAATGTAGGAATCCGATGGGCCTACCTTTGAAGGTCTCGTCCAGCTCATTCTTGCCAAAGACGACCCCCAAATCGTGAACGGCGCACGTGTGGAACTGCACACGGAATATGACGTCCCGGCACGAACCCCGATAACGCTTGTGGTAGCACTTGAGCTGGAAAAAAAGTCATTGGATGAGATTTAACAAGTACCACGACATCGTTTCCAAAACGAGAGTAGAGCGAAAAAAAAATCCTCGAAATGGCTACTGTGGCGTCATAGTTTCCAACATATTTGCAGCCTAATTGCAGCTCCCCCACTGCCTGTTTTATGGCCCCATGTTTTTCTGCAAATGTGAAATACTACAATAAACTCCACATGCTCTCGACACATTCATCCAATCTTGAGTTGTAAAAACAACAACAGGATTTCCACAGAATTACTAAACGCTAAAAATCATCTGTAAATGTTGTTACTCTGGGTTAAAACTGTCAAATTTGGCCAAAGATAATCGGAACAGCAGCCTCTCGAGGAAGATCTTTCTAGACATAACGGACGATGATTTCCTAAAAAATAGTATTTCCGTAAAATAAATACTACCCATTTTCCCCATCGGTTTTAAATGGTTGACCTGAGAATATATGTTCCTCAGTCAATTTCATTCATTCATTTTCTGAACCGCCTATCCTCACAAAGATCATAGGGGGTGCTAGAGCCTATCCCAGCTGGCTTCAGGCACCAGCCGAGGGACACCCTGAATTGGTGGACAGCCAATTGCAGGGCACAATGACACAAACAACCAATTACTAATAGCTAGGGGCAGTCTAGCATACAATTAGCCTTACATGCATGTTTTAAGATGTGGGAAGGAACTGGAGTACCCAGATAAAACCCGCAGGGAGAACATGCAAACTCCACACAGTTGGGACCGACTTGGGATTGAACCCTCGACCCCAGAACTGTGAAGCCGATAACAATTTAACCTATGTAAATATATACATTGTTCATAGCTCATTATATTTCCTACTTTCCTAACAATTTCTATCATTATTCCATATATAATCTCTCTCACATATTGTGCTTCAAGTAGTATATCAATTTACTTTTTTCCCCATTTTTCAAATTTTTGGGGACTTGCTGTAAACTAGAAGGGCTGCACATATGTCATAAAAATAAAGACTCCTTCGTAATTAGTCCACATGAACACAATGGATTGCTCATTAAAGCACCCTCCTACTACACTGGTAAGGATGATTTTTGGGGGAAAAACATAACTACGAACATACTACATCCACCACGTTTGCTTGACCTTACCAAAATGTCTCCTTTCAGAAGTAAGCCGGGTTCAATGGTGATGCAGATACTTGTTTGACTGTCCCCTTGAACATTACTACAAGAGAAGAAAAAGGTAAGAGTCTTTCACACCATTCCTACAAGCACTTTGTTGGTGGATCAAAAGGCTGCCGAGTGCTAATAGGGTGCACGTGAGGGAGAAAAATGAGAAGGAATGCCGTGTGGTGGCTTCGGGGGGGACCTTAGAAGTAAAAACTTGGCCCTCTTGGTCATTTTAACACGTTTACTGTAAAAACAGCAGTTGAGTAGCGCGAAGAGTCCGGATTGTAACCTTCCTTCCTCTTACGCTGGTTTCTTTGCAAAGGCAAAAATATTCCTGGTCATAAACCACCGTCGGGTGACTGAAAGAAAAATAATTTCTTTTTCGCACTGTTGATTTTACTTATTTAGCGGAACAGTAAAATAGCAGTTAGTGGAAAGACTATCTGGAAGCCGTTATGATGTTATTTTGTGCTACGTTAAAATACTTTTTATTGTAAAAATGCCTGTGTTTAGACTTCATTCTCAGTTTTTTCTGTCTTTTTTTAAATCTCCTGAACCTAAGTTCATTTAGTCACTAAATGCTTAGTTTAAGTATATTTTATTGGCATGAAATTAGCAGGCTGAGAAAGTTTTCAAGCCCGTTTCAATGATTTGCACAAATTTTGGGAAGGATTTCTATCATGTGTATACACAAAAAAAATCTCATGAGGTCCTCAGGTGCTAAAGGAAATAGCCATTTTGCTATGCACTTTCATAGACTTTTTATTTATTTTTTTATAGATTTTGTTAGGTTGCAATCCAGTTATAAACTTAACACACTGCTAAAAAAAATGGAGTTTTCACCATTGAAGATAAATGACTTCCCATTGGTGCAATTGACTTTGAATTTGGATTTTTTATTCCATCTGAAAGAAGGAACCAATTTGAGGCACAATGTAAACCCTTTGTAAGAATTTCATTTGAAATATCTTCTTTTACATAGTGCACCTAAAACTACGTCCTAGTCTATCCTGCCACTGCCATCCAGTGGCCAAACAGATCCAGAGTCAAAACCCAGCCAACAGGGGGCTGGGTGGGGGGCTACCTTCTTGGCCACTGGATCATTAAAGTAAAACCGCATCTGTGTTACATGACCACCAAATTCCACAAGCATGATCTCAAGGCGCAATCCTCCCATCTCCATTTACGTCGTGGTTCCCATCTCAGCCTTGAGTACCATGAGAATGTCGGAGTAGGAAAATCTTTTCCAGGGTAACAAATGACAACAGTTAAACTGCAGGATTTTGACTATGGAAACAAGGGCCCGCTGCTAAGTTAAATACAATCATTTGTGGGGAAATAGTCATGTCTTACAGGCCCGAATATGAGAGTCAGGGGATATAACTCCGGCTATTACAGAAAAGGACTAGTATTTTCATTATGATTGTTACCGAGCGCTTGTAAGAGGACCGAGCGCCCCTGGATTCCCATTAGAAAGAAAATGTGTCGGAGTGTGATGAAGACTTACTAAATGCCAGATGTGTAGACGGGCTGCATGGCTTGGTAGATTTTGAGGAAGGGACGGCATCCTAATGGAAAACATTTGTATCGGGCATAAGCATTTTGGGAATGCCGTAAGTGTAACGTCAAGGCGGGCGAGTACCTCCTTTGGACTCAAAGTTTGGGATGCCGTGCAGGATGACGTGGTGGAGAAACAGGGGTTTGTTGTTGATCTTGATGTGTCCGCTCAGCAAACCGCTGAAGTACTCCACATACCTGGAGGACGCAAGCGGATAGACGATTATGGAAGGTCACCTGGACAGTGATCGTGGTTTACTCTTTTACTATCTGGGTCAGTTCTCTAACTTTTAGATGTGTACCCTTGACCTAGTCATAAAAACAATGTAACAAGACGCCTGATAAATATTCAAAATCGTCCCGCAAAGCTTTCTTTGCTATCTGGAATATCAAGTCTGAAGTTTTTCTCCATTTGTCTGCTTGGGCACTTCATCTGTTGTTTAGTCTCAGTCTGGAGAAGGTCCCTACCTTGTGGACTTTCTGTTTGTGGCTCCAGTTTTTTTTTACCTAGGTCTACAATGTCTTGTGTGTCTGTTTTGCTTGGTTTTCTAAATATCACGTTGTTGGGGTTCACTTGGATATTTCCGATCTGTATCGGTTCATTCATTTAATAGCCCGTGACAAATTAAGAACCGTTGCTGTTCCTTAGAAACAAACGTACTAATAGTAGGATCAGGACGGAGATGCAAAAAATCAAAAAACTATATACAAACAAACGCTGACCTTTTCTGAGAGGGTTGACCCACAGGAAGTACTTTGTCTTCATAGAAGCGCTTCATAGCAAACCTGTCCAGAGCCTGGTCAGCACTGCATTCGTTTTTTTAGACAAAACATACAATGGTTTATTTTGGTTAAAAGATTAAATATTAAAAATGTAAACACCTACCTGGCGGATATATTGCTGTAATGCATGTAGGCGGCCACCACCACTCCAGTTCTCCCTCTATTGCCCTAAAAAAATAAGAATCCAAAAGACCGTTAAAGGACATCCTTCCTAAAAGTTGAACAACCAAAATTGGGTTTACAACCCCTTTTTTTCAGATCTTCAAAAGATGTATAATGCTGTGGTATTTATTAGATCCATGTGGTATGACAACACGTGGATGCCTAGACCCAAACAAAGTCTTGCTTCTTAGTGACAAATACCAAAACTTCCTGTGAAAACAAGACCGGCTGTCATGGCAACCCACTGGTTTGTGACCTCTGTGCGGAGATTCTTGGAACAAGGGAGGCTTGCTTTGGGATCCCAGAGCCAACCATTATATTGAAAATTATATATATTATAATCAGAGACTAATTCGGGCCAGTCGTTGACTTTAACTTTAAGAGTCGTTCCTACGGTTCCTGTTGGTGCCGTGATGAGCGCGGTTTGCCGCAGGAATATAATGTGACAGGAAAATATTGGTCAGCTGGGTTGTCAAGTTGAAAATTAGAGCGGCTTGTCTTTTTGTATGTTTCTAACTGTCTGCATAACAAACTCTTGTCGTTTCACATAAGAACAAAACCACCCAAAACGCCATTACTAGTATTATCCAAATGATTTTGGAATAAACTTCACCTCAGAAAAATTTACTTCAGGTTTTGCATGATAGTTTTGTTCTTGTTTGCTTTTTTTAAGCCATCACGGGCATTGAGAAAACAGCTGAAAGACAAAAACGCCTGTTTTTCAGACACTTTCACCATTGTTAGTCATCCGCTGTAAAAGGCCTGACCTACAAGGCGGGGCCATTATTTTTCCATAAATCCGTAAAATAAGGAGCGGAAGATTGTTCGAATAAAGGATGGTTGCTAAGGACTTGTGAAAGGCAAACATACGCCATGGCGTCGTCCACCATGATCTCATATTTTACGAGCTTGGAAAAAAAATCGGGTTCGTTCCCAAATTCTAATCAGGTTTTTGAACGGTTGAACCTTTTGGAAATCCGCTCAAAATACCTTTTGGCATCAGCCAATCACGTGAATGGGGGCTGGGTCTTAGTACCTTATTGTGTATGACCACCACATTGTGGCTGTCTGCACTCAACCACGTGTCCATGGCCTTGCAGATGCTGCAGATCTTGTCCAGAGCCGGCGCGTGATGGTCCGGCCAGCCAAAGTCCAACACCTGAAAGAGGCCCCGCCCCCCGGAGTAAGCGAACGAAAAGCCCGCGTTCGGATTCCGGCTCACCTTCGAATGTAATTCGCCGATGTCGTAACGTTTCTCGCTGAGGTTGAAGAGCTGAGGATGGGAGAAGTTGGGAGAGGTTCTTGGTCCGTTTTAAGTCACTTTACGGGGAAATAAGCAACGTTCTCGGGTGCACTCTACCAGGTAGTGGTGGCCGTGTTTGGAGCGCAGCATGGAGGCCACCTCGCGCAGGTTGGCGGCGTAACCAGGTTCCTCGGCGCCGCTCGGGAACGAGACGGAGATGATCCTCTCCGTGATGTAGAGCAGGTCCAACTCGTAGTTCTCCTCCAGAGACTGCAGTAGACTCGCGCTTCTGCTAACAGGCACCAAAACACAGCAGTACATATTATTAGTATTGTTATTGTTATTGTTGTTAGTATTAGGGCGGCACGGTGGTGCGAGTGGTTAGCGCGTCGGCCTCACGACTTTGGGGTCTTGGGTTCAAATCCAGTTTCCATCTGTGTGGAGTTTTCATGTTCTCCCCGGGCCTGCATGGGTTTCCTCCGGGTACTCCGGTTTCCTCCCACATTCCAAAGACATGCATTGTAGACTGATTGGACGCTTTAAATTGCCCCTAGGTATGAGTTTGGGCGTGAATGGTTGTTTGTCTCCTTGTGCCCTGCGATTGGCTGGCCACCAATTCAGGGTGTCCCCCGCTCTTGGCTCAGAGACAGCTGGGATGGGCTCCAGCACCCCCCGTGACCCTAGTGACGATAAAGTGGTTCAGAAAATGAGATGGGATGAGATTATTAGTATTAGTTTTATTTGTATTATATGTTGTGCTTGTCTAATTTTGTCTGTTTTGGCATAATTTGAAAATTACAATTAGTTGCAAATTCTGGAAATCACTTCTGACTACAAAAAAGCATTGACATTCAAACAGCTGTACAAAAATATAACTTAATAAGAGGGTTAACTGAAGGTGGACGACCAGTAGACTGTAAAATATGCCTCTTAAATTTGCCAGAAATAATCCCCTCACATGTGATTTCAAAACATGTGCTGCCTGTCCATGGAGGAAAAAAAACAATTGTCTCAAAAATGTACGTATCGCGGTAACATTCTTTCTCCACAGCAGACATAAGACGAGAAAAATATGATTCATAACGGTGATTCATGGGAAAACAGACTTTTCTTTGTGCTTTTTTTGCCTTGTGTTGTTCCACACAACGACACAATTGCACCGCAGAAAACATGATTTGGTACACTTCACATCCTTTTCAAGTCTGGGAGGACAAAAAGTCACCAAGCCAGATGCTGAGGAGCAATATGTTTATGTTTATGCTTATGTTTATGTTTTCCTTCCTTCAAATGAGTCCATTTCAACCCCACATTCGACCCAATTTTGGGTAAAAATGGCCACCAACGAATTGCACATCACACTCTTCTTCCCTTTAAAGGAACACGATCCTTTTATGGCTCACCATGAGAGTTCACAAGAAATGCTAATGGTGGTGCGTGGGTGGGTGGGGGGCACGTCTTTGAGGAGACCCCGCGCACTCAGACAGCTTCATATTTCCCCCATTTGTCAGCTGTGAGCAGCCCACAGGAAATGACTCATAACAAGAGGGAGAGCTCGTCCCGATTGGACCGTACAATAAAAAAAAACGGCGTGCACATCTGGAAGCGCCGCTCGGATTGCTCGCTGGAGCTTCTCCGTTGGCCAAAGATGGACTTGAAAAATGTTCTCACACGTCGGGTGGGCCTCATAGTTCAGGCCTTTTTAATAGCTTGGAGTATTCTTGTTAGTCTTTTGCTTTTTCTCTAAATTTAAGCATAATAATCTGAAATGATATAAATTGTTGGGAATATAGCTCAGGGATTTTAAAATGTAGAGTTGTTTGAATAACAGCAAGGTAGGATTTAGAGTTGAAGTTAAGGGGAATATTTTTGTGATATTTTAGTGGCATCAATACCATGTTTTAGAGCAAGGGTGTCAGACGTGGGTTGGTTCGCGGGCCGCTTTAACGTCAACTTGATTTCACGTGGGCCGGACCAATTTAGATATAATATTTAGATTTTTTTTTTATAAAGGGATTAAAAGAACTGGATTAAAAGCCCTGAATATTCAGTTTTTTATAGATCTAAAACAATGTTTATTTTAGCTTTTTTATTTATTTTTAGATTTTACAAAATGATTTTTGAACTAAAAACACAGAAAAATGGATTAAAAAATGACAATTATTGATTTAAAATGGTGAAAATCAGGAAATTTAATGTACATCTATACTCTTCATTTTAATTTGATCCTAAAACAGAAAGTTGGCACTCATGATTTACTTTCTCGGGCCGCACAAAATGATACAGCGGGACAGATTTGACCCCCGGGCCGCCACTTTGACACGTGTTTTAGAGTGTGTTCAAACTTTTTTGCTCCAACATCTACTTTTCAATGAGCCAACCTCCCCCGATCTAATTTGTTGCTAGAGTTGAAATTCAAGGGTGGGCAAAGTGTTTTGTTCCACATACCCAGAGTTCAACCAATGAGGGCTTGTGCTGAAACGACAAGCACCTGACTGCAATCCACTGATTGCACTTGCAACATACCACATTTGTGGAAAGGTATCACACACTTGTTCCAACTTTTTTTGCTACAAGATCTACTTTTCAAGGAGGTAACCTTGCACAATCTACTTTTTTTTTTACAGGCCACTGACAAAGCTTAGCAATGATGTCATGATTTATACCATGAATTGTACTCTATCAACATGTATGGGAGGGAACGTGGGTGAAAATCCACTCTTATACGAGCCTAGCTAAGGAAATCCATAGATTTGTTATTGTCATGCCATCTACCAATGATACCATGGCGATCTACTGGTAGATCGCGATCTATGTAATGGATGTCCATGTTTTAGAGTGATTCTTCAGAAACATCCCTTAATTCTATAGGCACAGTGGAATACTATAAAAGGTAAATATATGTCAGACTTTAAGGACTGAAAATCTTCTTTTAGGCAGACATGTTGCATAACATAAGACAGCTGCCATTTTACTGACATTATGGATTCTTTCCTCCGGGAGGAATAGAATAAACACATTCAGTGTGTGGACTTGCACGTCATTTTAATGATGAAGTGTCATGCTTGGGGGAGTGGTTTTTTTTTTTTGTGTTTGCAAGCATGAAACAGCTCTTAGATGAGCTGTAAAAGTTAGAAGTGGAAAATTTATATGAATATTAGATGTCGCATAATATGACGGTTGGTGTATGCAGCCAAATGAATACTACAGTGTTTCCTTTGTTTCATTCAGTTTTTTCATGAGGGGTGCTGGAGCCCATACCGGGAAATCCTGAAGATGAAAAGACAGCGTTACCTGGAAGGTCGGCGCCGAGATTCCATGCTTTTGGAGGATTTGGTTGAGCCCTAAGAAAAAGAAGGTAAAGACGTTAAATTTATGGACGCTGATGGAAGTCCAATCCATTTGAACTGGGATAGATGGCATTGAATGATCACCACTAAAATGTAGACCAGGGGTGTCCGACATATTTAATATATTTGGTTTTATTTTTATCGTTCAGTTGTTGCCATAGCCCTAGTTCAATTGGATTGGACGTCTTTTGCCGTCAATGGGGAGAAAATTATCACATAACGCTCAATTGGATTTTTGTATTACATGTAACAAAATACTGAGATTGAACAGTTTACCGAACTGAATTCAACATTTTGTCAGACTTTGACCCTTAATTGTTAAATTGCCTCGTTCCATCTAGTGTTCAAACTTAGAAGTACAACAAAATAGACTGGATTTAAGCCATATTTGATGATATTTTCACAATTTGCTGCAGGCGCCATTTTTAACAGCACGTAACTATGTTGAAGTACATCAAGGGAAGATCTTAGATAAGACAGACCAAGCCCTATTTCATATATAATACAGTATTTTGGAGCTTTCTTGCAATATCCATCAATTATTTTAAAATTCTGCACTTTTTTTTTTTGCTGATAGTCATTTTTGTCATTTAGAAAAGTGGCAATTCTCATAAATTGTGGAGGAAGTGTGGCTAGAAGTATTTCAGTTTGAGCCCGGGGTGTCTTTACTCCTCAAAACCAGCTCGAGGTCATGGGGTCAAAGGGCGTTTAGACTTGTTCACTCCCCCATAGTGTCGGTTTGGGTCCCGTGTATACAGAATAAGCCGTTATCCATCACCGTGCTCGAGATCAGACGCCGTGTCAAGACTGCGTGATGATGTTTTGCAGCCTGCTAACACTAATAAACACTAAAAACCCAAATACGGATGAAATAAAGTTCTAATCTAATCTGAATTAGCTCCAAGATGCAAGCGTTCCATCGTGAAGGCCACTTTTCTCGTAATAAGTTGTCGTACAATGTAGGAGCATCATTGATAAATCGTTTTTTTTTTCCAATTATAATGACTTTTGCCACTAATGTAATTGTGCATGTCTGTTTTTTTTGCTAATTCGCTTATGCGACATCTCAAGATATATTTTCGACGGTGGAAATATAGGTCAAGACCCAATAATCGATCATTAGGATGATCTTTCTCCATGAGTTAACCCTCCTGTTGTTTGGTTAAAAAAAAAAATGTAATGATGTTAGTGGGCTAATGAGATGTCAGGAATGTTTAGTCGGCCAAAATGGCTCCAGGAAAGAAATCCCAGTAGTGCTGAAAATATGTCAAATGAAGCATTTTCATTCGATATCTTACAGTCCACTACACACTGACTTAAAAAATGGGTCAATTTGACCCCCATTACGACAAGTGGTCTTTATTTGGATCATAATGTTGATGTAGAAAAACTATGTGGAGTCAACAACGACCAATTTCGTGCACATTACGGAATATGCTTTGTTATTCAGTCCATCTGTAGGAATGCAAATAACGATATTTTCTGTGTATTGGTGGGAGCTGTTGCTATTATTTTTGCTGACGTCTGCACGAATATATTAGAGCGCTCAGGGCGCTGTTTTTTTTTTGTTGCACTATTTGCCTTATCTTGAGAATTCGCAGTCGAAACGAGGCAACACGGTTGCTTCCCTCGGGCTTTGGCCTAAACGTTCCAGTCTGCCACGAGGGCCTCTAACAAGGACCAGAAGGTCGCGAGAGGTTGAACAGTGATGAACGAGCGAGAACCGGTCGGATCGGAACCAAATGAGAGAGAAAAGACACAATTTGGAGGATTTCGAATGGTAGAGCCTTTATCTTAGAACGCCATTTTCATACACAATCAAATTCTAGACTACAAATCAGGCTTGAATTCTTTCAAATTCGATCCATTCACGGGGCTCCGCCCACAATTCTGCCCGCCTTCCAATTTCAAACATCCATCGCCAAAACAGGCAAGGAATAAGTTTAATAAGAAATGATGACATTTTAAAAGAACCCTAAACCATTTGAATGGGAGGCGACATTCGCATTGCATTGGTATATTTTCTTATTTTATCTTCACATGCTGATTTTGTTTGAAATAAATCAGATTTAATAATTCTAGCCAACTTTTTACATGTAAAAACTCCCTTATCGATCTTGCGTACTGCGTGTGCCACTACATTTAATCCGAAATAATAAATGTCCATCGCTTAACTGAGATTTACGAATGTTTACTAGAAGTCACTTTGTAATCAACTCTTTGTAATCCGTAGACCAAAAAGTAGTATTTTTTTTCCCTATTCAGAATAAAGAAAACCTTGAAAAGCCGTATAGGAGGTTGGTGTTAAAAGAATTAGAAGTAAAAGCAGGGGGCAGGGTAGCTCTTGAAAAGCCCGCGTCCAGATGAAAACCATCTGGGGAGATGGATTTTACAAGTCGGCCCTACAAATTAACCCTCTGAGAAAGGCGCGGGGCGACTAAAACGGGGAGTCAGACATTTGTATCAGCTGCCTAAAAGGAACACTACTATAAGGACCACAACCACAACACAGGAAGTACTCCAAAAAAAAAAAGCATGACCAATTATATCTCAGAATATTTTTGACACATGCAGAAAAGCTTTTGTGATACGAATAAAATGTATTTTTTTAATTAATTTGGGTTGACCCACATGACAGACCGCCCCGTTATATTTTGAAACCCAAATAAATACAAGAATAAAAATAGTTTGCATCTGGTTTAAAATACGTGTTTAGCAACAAAAACTACTTTCATACTTTGATGTAGAAGATAAAACACTGTCGACTTATTTCACATGTCAAATTGATCAAATAAATATTGATACATTCATAAATAAAATCAAATGTACTCTTAATGCTTCAAATTCTGGACCAAATAAATCCTTTAAGTTTGTACTTTATGAAGTCCACCCAAAAAAGCGCTAGGAATATAAAAATCAACAATATTGATGTGGTTACACTCTGGAAAAACTGTCAAAGTCATTATTGACACTTTTTCATCCAAAAGTAGACTAATATCAGCATCATTGCAAGCCATGCGACGATTCGTAACAACAAACTATTCCAAAAACGAATCAACACTGCTTATATCTTAAGCCATGCAGACGAATATTTAAAAAAAAAAAACAATTTTCCTGGTCAAAACATGACATTTGGCCCAAAACAATTGATCTAGTGTTGGTTCCCCTGCCGCCTACCTTCCTGAATAAGTATCCCGTACTCCATCGCCAAGCGCCCCTGAGGGAGGAGAGCCGCCTCCTCAAAGAACCTTCTCTGTTCATCTCTGGAAGATACTGGAGAAGGATAAAATCGTGTCTCTACTCCGGGCTTCCCGTCGTCTTCCCACACATGATCCGGCTTTTTTTGCCGTGCTTCTGTTGGCTCCTGGTGGGCTCCTTCTGGCTTTCTGGTCTTTCTGGCTTTCTGACTTTGCCCCTCTCCTCTCTCTCTTTCTCTTCCTGCCCCCTCCCATTCGCTCTCCCATCTCGTTATCTTTCACCTCCTCTTCCACTTTTCCCCTTTGAGATTTGGCCGCCCCCTCGGCGGTGCGCGGGCTCGCATCAAAACAGTCTGCGGCTGAGATCTTGGGATCAACATGAGATTTGTTGAGTCACACAACAAAAGAGACAATATTTAATCATATTTAACCCTGTTTGTGGCAAGGAACAAAGTCTGTGTCCCAACTCAAAAAACAAAACAAAAAAAAACAGTTTTGATCCTCCTACTTTTTTAAATTAATGTTTAAAATTAAATTAAAAGTGGCAACCGCAAAATTCTATTTGATGGGAATCCTCAGATTTTGACTCAAGAGTTATAACAAAGAAAAAAAATCCGCCTGGAAATCCTTTATTAGCAACATCTGGAAATTTGACAAAAAGTTATCACGCGACAGCCGTTTGATCCATTTAAAAAAAAAAAAAACGCTTTACGTGGCTTTCATGTCAGACATTTTGGGTAAAATCCAGGATCAACAATTTGCTATCCTAAAAAGATGGCCGCTACTAAATCAGCAATTTTTTTTTATAATTTGGTGCTCATTTGGAGGATCTGTTAAGAAATATTATTCCGATAGTTTTCCAGGAACGTAAAACCTGAACAATTTTCAATTCAATTGAAAAGAAACTAAATAATGGAAAAAACAAGCTACCAACTGAACCAAATTTAGATGAAAAAAGTATAAAGTACTATTATGCATACATACAACCTGTTCCCATTTCATGTGTATCCAGAGCGTATCCTCTTAAATATCATTCACCTTCTTTTATAAGACGATAATTTGCAAGATGTTGTCTTAGTTTGTCATGTAATTGTCTGCTATCCCTTACAGCACTGTCCGTATCTACTTGTCCAATAATATTATCTTGACAACAACAAAGCAAAAAAATGAGTCAAGTGGGGGGGTAGTGGGGGTCCATTGAAGCGAGGCACTTGGGTAGTCATAAGGCAAACGGACGCAAGGCTGGGAGGCAACGAGGCGTAATCGGGGAGCCCCCAGACATCCCCCCCCCCAACATGGCAAGCACATGGCTGAGCGACGAGAGCAGCTGCGCACACGTGAAATCAAATATGCATTCATGCGTGTACCCTCAACACACGCCAGTGCGCCATACTTGCACAAAAGGGGGGGTTTTAGTGAACCCCGCTAATGTTATATTTTGAAAAATATGTCAAATAGTTCATGAAATCGTTATCTAGCGCCCCCTGTATCACTTGAAAATCCAACAATTTCATTTCAAAAACATCAAATTTGCTACTGTACACATGAGGGTCATATAGTGAACGCTCCACTTTATTATTTATTTATTAATTTCCTGAACCGTTTAGCATCAAAATGGTTGCAGGGGGTGCTGGAGGCTATTCCAGCTAACTATACGCACTAGGCGAAGAACATCCTGAATTGGCCGTCCAATCGCAGGGCACGAGGAGACGAAGGATAACCAATCATAGCCAGGGGTAATTTAGCATCCAATTTATATGTTTTTAAGATGTGGGATGAAATGGGAGTACCCGTAGAAAGCCCACACAAGCCGGGAAGAACATACAAAGTCTACACGGTCAGGACCCATCTGGGATTGAACCCGCGACCCCAGAACTGCGAGGCAGACGCACTAACCACTCGACTAATAATGACATATTTAATATTTCCTGCATGCAACTGTCCCAAAATGTGGTTTTGATGGATCTGTGATCTTTCGCATGGCGAATGACACTTAACTGAACTTTAAACTACTTGTGTGTGTGTGTGTATGTATAAAACGCGTTTGCGGTAATGAGACCCAAATAGAAAACAGCCGCATTTTCATGGTTGCAAATCAGCTGCTAATCCCACTGTGTGATACATTTGCTGAGTGGTGGGAACACAATCAGCTGTTGAGTACAGCGGGGAAAGCATGCTGGCTGTTGTTACTTGTTAATTCCTTTAGTCAAACCCAAATGGACGGACCAACATCTGGGAGTTCAATCAGACCACACCAAACTCTTGCAATAAAAAGGTTAAAAGCATACATTCCTCTAGCATGTACATATTTCCTTAGACTGGCAACATTGAGGGATGCTAGAGGAAATCCCCCACTGATTCATTGCTTCATTAAAAACAAGAGCTTTATTTTGGTGTAGAAATCGCATTTGTCCAAAGGCGAAAATAAATAAATAACTCACCTAGGGTCTGTAAATATCTCTCTAGGACTCTAAATTGAAGCAGGAGGCTTAGAAACGACTCATTGAAACTAAAACTCTAGGGCCATATAGTCGCTATGTGTTAATAATACAGAGAAATGCCACCAGATTTTTGAAGACTATGATTTTTGCAGATGGGCTGGCACAGAGAGAAAAAATGTGAAATATCTGACTTTGAGAACAGGACCGTCATGATTGTGGTCTGTGCAAAGTTCAAAAGTCTGTGATAGGACAGGGACGTGTTCATTTGACTTGGCGTGGGTATCTTCAACATCTGTCAAGGCATCAGATGCCATCCAAAGGACGTCTTTTCTTATTTCAGCAAGACAATAGCAAGCCACAATCTGTTGTTTGGCTTCCAGGACAAGTACGATCCTGGACCGGACTCCCAACAATACAGGTCTCTCTCTAACCCCCAATGAAAACGTGCAAAATAAGTCCGTGAAAATGGAAAGAACTTCCATTAACACGAACCCCAAAAAGTTTCAAAACATTGCCGCTGGGTACGATTTCAAAACCAAACCCAAATGTGATGTCATTCACGTTGGTTAAAAATAGCCCACTCACCATTGTGTCTACATGTTTGAGAGGCAGGTCACTGGTGGGCGCCTGTTCAGGAAAAAAACAGAGAGAGAGAAAAAGAAACAAGACGTGAGGTCACCCATTGCTTTGCAACACCTTCCCGCCTTAAAAACTTCACCTTACATCATGTTTCATCACGGCAAGTTGATGTGACTCGGCGCACCATTCTTTGCCCTAATGTGGCCTCGAAGTGAAACGGTACTCCGCCCTGGATGTGAGGGCCCATCTATTACCCCGCTACGCAAATATTTACTCAAAGAGACAAGGCGGCTTCCATTAGCCAGGAACGAAAACGCCGGACTGGCTTTTCAATGCCATATACAGCCATGGACGGTGAGAGAGCCGTGGACTGAGAGAGTGGAGCAAACATACAAGATGAGGAGGAAGGGGAAAAATGAGATACTCAGAAAAATATAGGAGGCCTGTGTCCCGAGGAATAGGCAATTCCGTGACGACCAATCGCAAGGAAAAGGACATATCAGTCATCTTTTGCCATGGAGTCCTCGTAGCAAAATGTATCAGACTGTCAGATATTTAAAAAAACTCAAACGCCTGAACTGGGACGATATTGTTAAATATGCTGATGCCACCTTAGTTTACAAAATCTTCCATCACAAAGCTCCTCTTCCACTACAAGAATTTGTAAAAAAAAAATATAATAAAATTCCAACGCTGGTTCTAGAGGTGACTGTGTAGTTCCCTTCCGAACGATTGCCCATACTTGGAACTCGATACGGAATTACCATATGTAAACTCCCGTCTCTGAACCTCTTGGCCAATCATCTTAAAGCCTGGCTGTTAGAACAACAAAATTGCGATCACAACGCTGCCTAAAAGTATGCTAGTTTGTGTGTGGGTGTGTGGGTGTGTATGTTTCATCGTTTATCGTCAAACTGCACAAGGGACTAAAGATGGAAATTATCCTTTGACTATAATCTTACATATTTACATATGTTCATTAATATGTGCTGTTCCTTTATTAGATAAATCGAACTCAAACTGAATTAAATTCATTATTTAACAAACCGCAATCCTCTGTACTGTATGGCTGTATGTATACATAGTATGGTATGCCGCAATATTGATGACGCTCAGCATTCTTGTTTCTTTAAAAAACTTTAGTGGACTTTGGTCACTAAATCCAGGAGTGAAATTATAGTATGGCCGAGAAACCCCAAGAATACACATTTTACACACCCAAACTAGACCGCTAACCAAAAAGAAAGACCTCGGCATAACTCTGCCCTAAAGCCTGGCGTCAACGTTCATAACGTGGCTTGTCAAACTTGTTATATCCGACGACATTTTACAAGGAAGAATACCCCGTTACGACCCTAAAAGCCATTTAAACATCAACATTTGCCCTCGCTTTATGGTAGAGCAGGTATCAAAGTGGCGGCCCGGGGGCCAAATCTGGCCCGCCGCATCATTTTGTGTGGCCCGGGAAAGTAAATGATGAGTGCCGACTTTCTGTTTTAGGATCAAATTCAAATGAAGAGTATAGATGTATATTAAATTTCCTGATTTTCTCCCTTTTAAATCAATAATTGTCATGTTTAATCCATTTTTTCTCTGTTTTTAGTTCAAAAATCATTTTGTAAAACCTAAAAATATATTTTTTTAAAAGCTCAAATAAACATTGTTTTAGATCTATAAAAAACTGAATATTCAGGGCATTTAATCCAGTTCTTTTAATCCATTTATAAAAAAACAAATCTAAATATTATATCTAAAATGGTCCGGCCCACGTGAAATCAAGTTGACGTTATAGCGGCCCGTGTAAGCATGTTTGTTGTTGTTGTTCTTTCTTAAAATGAAGTAAAAAGGCCATGTCAGACGGATGCGCTAAAAGCAACGGGTGAAACCGCTCCCGGCCAAAAGTTTGCAGCCGCAAGCGTTTTGACACAAATAGAGCCATTGTGCGCACACCCAGAAAAACACAACATGGTCTCGCGAGCAGCTATTCTCGCGTGTGCATTTCCGCTTGGCGCAATTGCAGCCAGATGCTTGCTGTCTGCATGCTGTGCGTGCCCATAATAACCCGCCATAGAAGTCGGATTTTGTCCAAGTCATTCTTTGAGACTCTCAATCTTCTAGTTTGAGAGCATCACAAGACGATAAATGAGTTAAAATGTGCACTATTTACACCGCCAGTCATCTTGTTTCGTGTGATTGCTTTCCCGCAACTCAGATTTACCGTAACGTCGCTGATTGTCCTCGACGGCGATAGCAAACTCGATTTAATTCTCAGAGTCCTTCTATGAAGGAGCTTCCAAGAAGCCGGCGTTGCTTCAAAACAGACATCAGTAGCCGCGTGACTTGTGACAAAAGTTTTTTGGCGCATGGAGAAACCACGTCAGTGATGAAAGAATCATTGTCGTGCAGTCAGGAGTTGTGCACCACCTGCACGCAAGGCTGACCACCAAATGCTTGCCCTCCTTGTTGACGTCTTTCGGGTTCCTCGGCGCATTCCGAGGTCACGACCTCGCCGTCCCTTTAAACCGAGTCAGCTGAGCGTCACATTTTTTTTCCATTAAAGAATCTACTGTAAGTAAAGACGTGGCTTTTTCCCTCTGTGAAACAACATGACATATGCAGTAATCCCTCGAATATTGCGGATAATGCAGACCAAACATGGCCGCGATAATCGGAAAACCACCAAGTAGGATCACCCCTATTATTACTACCATGCTGTATGTTTTCGCCCCTCTTCAAAAATACACAAGCATAATTATCATGAAGTTTATTCATCAAATAGTTCAGTTCTAGGCATATGAAAAGACTGTATTAATATCTAAATATAATATAAATATTAAAAAACATTTAACAGTGGGCCGCTTTAATGTCAACTTGATTTCACGTGGGCTGGACCATTTTAGATATAATATTTAGATTATTTTTTTTATAAATGGATTAAAAGAACTGGAATAAAAGCCCTGAATATTCAGTTTTTTATAGATCTAAAACAATGTTTATTTTAGCTTTTTTTATATTTTTTTAGATTTTACGAACTGATTTTTGAACTAAAAACACAGAAAAAATGGATTAAAAAATGACAATTATTGATTTAAAAGGGGGAAAATCCCGAAATGTAATATACATCTATACTTTTCATTTGAATTTGATCCTAAAACAGAAAGTCGGCACTCATGATTTACTTTCCCGGGCCACACAAAATGATGCGGCGGGCCAGATTTGGCCCCTGGGCCGCCACTTTGACACATGTGGTTTAGAGGAACTTAACAGGTGGATAGTACCTCGAGATACGAGCTTAATTCGTTCCGGGACTGAGCTCGAGCGTATGTCGATTTACTCGTAACTCAAATGAACGTTTCCCATAAGAATGAACTAAAAACAAATTAATTTGTTCCATACAATAACCTTACACTAAACTTAATTCTAATTTTGTTAGAAATGTTGATACCTTTTTTCTCCTTGGTTGGCTCTACTGGCCCCGCCTCCACCCTGACTTTCAAATGCAACCTATCAAGGGTTGTTTGCTTTTGTATTCCCTTCAAAATATTCCCAAAATGATGCACACAAATGTCCTCACAATAGGATAACGCTCAACCACTTGCTAACAAGAAGTAGTAAATACTCCTCTCGTATTAGCGATCGCTCCGCCATTCGCACTGACTAACGGGGAGAAAAAAAACACTGAAAAAATGCAAGGCTCCGCCCAGTGCTCGTGGAGACATTACACAGGGGCGTTGCAACCAAAAAGACAGTGGCCATGATCAAATTGTGTCTTGTATCTCGAGATGAATATTTGCCCGAAATCTTACTCGTATCTCAAATTGCTCGTATGTCGAGGTATAACTGTATAGTATTTGACTTGGATTGTTAATCTTGTCTGAACGTTTCCTGGCAGCGTACGGAAATGTGGATTTGGGACAAAATGGTGGACGAGTTTAGGAAATCGTAGCAGGGCCGCCTGATACGATAGGCGGTCGGTCGTCTATCTTGTTTTCCTCCTACGAGTGTAAATCACGTCACAGAATGCCTTTCGCCCACATCTTTATCTCCGTCGCCGCCGTGCCATGTGCTTCCTTTCACGTAAACACAGTAGCTCCTTTGGCCGGCTAAATTACAGCCCACTTCTGGAGAAAAAGCAGTGAGACGCAGGGAGTTTCCTCCCCTCGGCATTGCAGGAATAAATAAAGGCAACGCCGAGCCTTTTTCGGGGGAAAGAATCCTGGGCTAAATATATAGCGTTTCATCTTACGGGATAGAGACACAGCCCATTTAGCTTGGCCTGGCCCGCTCACTGCGGACGGCGCTGTGGTTCCGATCGCCGCTTTTGGCGTAAACGTGCGGGTGTGAGGCTGGGAGACCAAACATCGCTCCCGGAAAACACTGAGTTCTTTTACGGCGCGCAATAGTGTTTTTCAAAGTCAGATGATGCTGATATAATGAGAATTATTCGGTTTTTGATGTTCTAAATGTTCTCATTTTAAGAATGCGCATGGCATGGGTAATTGTGAAGAGGCACCATGCGGGTTGCAATGAGAACAAAAGTGTTTTGGGTTGGACTTGAACCTCGTGCAATGTCAGAAAAAGACACATTTACATTCCTGATGAAAACAAATGCAACTTTGAAAACTGAAAGTGTAATAAAATTTGAATAGATGAAGTGGTTTATCTAGAAAACAAACCGGAGTACCTAGAGATAACCCACGCAAGCCCGGGGAGATCATAAAAAATGGAAATATTCCATGTTATCATTCTTCTTCATTGTATATTTCTGTGTGAAATCAAAAGGAAAGTGCCTCCACCAAGGGTGTGCACTGGGAAATATTCGGAGTGAAATATATATATTTTTCTTTAATAGCAGCTTGTTTGAGAGTTTTGTCGCTGGTTCCTGCCAAAATGAGGCTTTTTTTCTTCAGTACAGCTCGGTGGCTTATTATGGTGACTTTTCATTGGCCCTGCACAGCTGTTTGGATAGCGTTTTAACCAAAATGGCTATTTGTACATCAAGTACAAGAGCAAGAAGAAACACTTTTTAGGCGGCAGATGGATATAAACGATCATTGTCCCTGAGTTTAATGCAGGCACAGTTTATTTTATCATTAATAAGCATCATAGTTGTATTTTTTTCTGTACTATAAATATTAGAATGGACTAGCATCAACAATCATATTTTCCTATGAATTGTTTAAAGTGAAATTTAGCAACAAATGATCTGAGATCATCCTTGCTCTCTATAAAAGTGTCTTTTTTTGTTGTTTTTTCCCCCCACATTTTTGCCTTAGTTGCTCCTCTCCTTGTGATTGGCCACCGCTCTCACCTGGTGTCGCCCCAAAATGTCCCGCCTCCTCTCACCTGTTCCTCATGTCTTGTTAAATCACGTCCGTGTATTTAAGTCCCCTTTGTTTGCTCACTTTTTGATGCGTGTTGACGTGTGCTGTCCAAGTCTTGCCTTTGTTTGTCTAACACTATCTTTTAAAGATGTATTTTTATACAATTTTTTTTTTAAAAACAGAAAGATATAAATTTAACAAAAGTGCCGTCCAGCAAACCAACAACAGAAATAAAACATCATAATAGCGCTTTAACATATGAAAAACGTGTCTGCCTTTATTCCCACACTTGTAACCAACCATGTAAACATTCCAAAAGTTACGACTATTTTACATGACTTCTTTATCTTGTTCATAAAACATCCCTGAAGCCATCTGCACGCAATTGTTTGCCATCATCTTAAAAACATATGATTACGTGTGCTAAAATGACTTTCCAAGTTTAGAGCGAATGAGCGATAGCAAGCCGCATCTGTCCCACGAAATGTAAACAAAGCGTGTTTGGAGAGTTTCGACTAAATTTGGAGCGTGCAAGAGTCCGGTTCCCATCCCCTTAGGTTAAAGTCAGGGCTATTAAAACGACAGGGATCCCTCAGGACACACCCCCACACCCCCACATACCCGCACACTCCCCAATACAAGTAGAGAGTGGTCTGTCTTCATGGGAAAAAGTTGAGGGTAAGAATGTGTGACCCTAAAGTGCCTTCCCGCACTTGCCCCCACTAATAGACTCTTTTTCTTATGTAACCGGGCGTCTAGTGGGAATCTGAAAGAATTCAACAAGACTTTTTTTGAACTCTTCTAGGAAATGTTGGTATGCAAACACAGCACCCCCCCTTGCAGACACACCCGCTAACTATCCATTATCTATACCGTTTACGCTCATTAGGGATTGGCATGAGCACGTCGTCGCAAAACGGAATGTGATCTCACTTGCACTACTTATGTATTTATTTCTTATTTATTGATTATCTATTTGTCTGTTTGTTGTTGTCATTTGTGCACGTGATCTCACTTGGACTACTTATGTATTTATTTCTTATTTATTGATTATTTATTTGTCTGTTTGTTGTTGTTATTTGTGCACGACGTAGTGAAAGCTTTAAATCTTGTTACATATGTATTGATGGTAAAAGCATCCAATTCAATGCAAAAGTCTCTACGTAATTGTTGATTTTTTTTCTTAACTAGGTCTACATTGTCTTATGTGTCTTGTGTCTGTCTTGCTACTGCAACCAAGAAATAGTTTAATTCAAAGCAATTCGATTCAAAATTTTCTACGTAATCGTGGATGTTCATGTTTTTTTTCTTAACTAGGTCTACATTGTCTTATGTGTCTCTTGTCTGTCTTGCTACTGCAACCAAGAAATAGTTTAATTCAATGCAATTCAATTCAAAATTGTATTCGTAATTGTTGATGGGTTTTTTTTCTTAACTAGGTCTACAATGTCTTGTGTGTCTTGTCTGTCTTTCTACTGCAACCCAGAAATTTCCCGAATATGGGATGAAATAAAGTTCTAATCTAATGGCACAGGTTCAACAAGGTATTGGAAGTGTTCCTCGCAGGGATTGGTTCCTGTTAAATGATAATTTGCGGTCCGTGCCCCCCGTTCCGCCACATCAAAATGTGCTCTATTGGATTTAGATCAGGTGTCTGTGGAGGGCGTTTGGGTGCAGTTTCATGTTCAAGAAACCCATCTGAGATCAGTCCAGCTCAATTCCAAACCTGACCTGGCAAAGAGACATTTTTTGACCTGACCTGGGGGGAATTTCAACAAGAAAAAAAAAACACGTCACCAAGCCTGCAAACTTTGAAAAAAAATGTCTTCACGCAGAAGGCATCTGGCCCTGAATTTTTCTTTTCTTTTTAAAAATAACATGTTGGCACATCGTTACATAGTAACTAGTCTTTGCATGAAACATAAGCCGCGAAGAGAAGCATTTTCCCTGGGAGCAAAGAAATGTTGAAGGCTCACTGTGTGTGCTTAAGGGGGGTGCTTAAGTTTGTCAAGCATCCAAAACCATTAAAATACAAAACATGCAAGAAAGATGGCGCGCAATCCATATCCCCGCCGCCGCCGCACGAAGGGCCTGTTGACCAAAAAAGGCAAAGAAGCAAGTGTGTTTTTTGCTTGTCTTGAAATCCACTTCATACTCGCTCGCTCGCTCGCACTCCATCCCACGTCCATCGTTAGACCAAAATATGTCATCACCATCGTGCAGATTCCCAGAAGCCGTTGCCTTCACCCCCAAAGTTGCTCTTTTGATTTCAGACCGCAACTTTTGGATTCATATCTCCAAAACAGCCTTATATTTGTAGTTTATTTCTATTGGCAGAGGTTAAATGTCTGCTTTGGGAAAAGAAAATATTCCTTCTCCAAGCTTTGTGTCACTAAATTTAACGTTCTGTTGGTCTGCTGAGTTATAATAGTTTTGTGTTTTTATTTTTTTTGACTCATTGAGGGTGGGAACTTGAAGACTGCTTTTTTACGTTGTTTCTTTCTGTTCGTTTGGTTAAAAGAGAAAATCTAGAGGAAGACAAATCGACATTAAAGTGCCACCTACAAAATAGCAACGACTTTGAGAAGCAGATTTTTTGGTGGTTTTACTCATCTTAGACGTGCCTGCAGAATTTGATGTCGTTACCAGATGTCAAATTTACCAAAGCAACATATTTTGGATGAATTTTAACCTTACAAAATCGAGAAAATTGACCGTAACATTGCTGCATTTTTTTATAATCTATTTTTTGCAGGTCCTGCATCTCAGCAGGAACTTTGCAAATGTCACATCGCTAAATTAAAGGAGAGGAATTCCTTAAAAATCAATCATTTGCATCATTTTATTGAAGAAGAAAATCCACTTACCAGCTCGTAGTTGGTCGTCGGAACGCAAGATGAAGACACCTAAAAAAAGAAGAAAAAAACAGGTAAATTTCTATCTTTTTATGGACTACTTTGACATTCTATCAGACCGACTTCATCTCTAAAATTGTGTGAACATCTCAGAGGCCCAAAAACGTACTTCCCATGGGGTAATGATACCCCAACATGACAATATCCTTCCACCAAAAATAATTTAGGCATAGCTTTCACCACCCCAAAAAAATCTATTCATGCCGCTGTTTAAAATATACTGTGTGAATCATGAAATGACAATGTTTAAAAGTTGAACCAACCGCTGCATGATTACAGGGCAACAGAACTTTCTTAACAACATGACTATCCGGGCCGGTTTTGTATGTTTTCAACTCGGACTGACGTCGAGCTTATCAAGCAAAAATTTAAAAATAAAAATGTCCATATTGAGGTAGCAGTGGGATTCCTTCAAAAGGAACTCATGATCTATCTGGGGATAATCAGATTAGCATCCGCTGACTTCACAGTGACAGAACTCGTCAGAAGTGATGAACAGGAAGAGCGCAGGGATAATGGCCGCCAACAGGAGACGCGAGCGATGACTATCGAGACAAATAGGACGCCGAGGTTTCCTTCCTGAACCGCTATATCATGTCACAGATTGCTTTTTCCGCTGCAATCATTTTAACATTTATATTCATTTACATTTACGGACATCTTTAGCTTTTGCCAGCATCATACTCAACTCGAGTTTTCAACCGATCTAGACCCAATTGAGTATGGTCACTGCAATTTACGTAAAATGCCATAACACTATGTTCTGAGACTTTTAATTCAGTCTCGGCACTGCAAATTTTTATTTTGCGCTAAAACACCTCCAATTCGTGGTGCTAACACTTATTAGCGCACTTCATTTTTATTGGATATATCATTTTTTTTACGATTATTTATTAATGTGTGCACTCTATGATGACGCTTTAATTCTCATTGTACTTGGTGGCCAACAAATTAGACAAAAAGAGTCAAAATTTGAAACTGTGAGAGTCAAAGAGCCACGCCTTAAATCAGAAGTAGCATAAAAAAATCCAATCTGCCAAATGAGTTTTTTTAAAAATTATTTGTTTTTACTGTGCCCTGATGAATTTGAGTGTCCTTTTAGAGAGAATACAAATAAGAGAAACAGGAAACAAGGCAAAGAGCCAAAAAAATAAGTAACAAAGAGCCGGATGCAGTTCGAGAGCCGCGTGTTCACCACCTCTGTACTTGTATAATGACGATAAAGGCTTTCCATTCCATTTGTGGGACCAATCATTTCATGACATGGGTGCAATTTCTGACTTACCCAACCTGGCTCAACATGTTTCATAATATCCAAACCAACTATTAACGGGTCTGCGCTTTGTCATTTGCCCCACACGTCACCGTATCCGAGCGTTGATAAACGGCGAGGGCAGTGCCAAGGAATGTGTCTCTGTTTTTACACAATTTCATCCGCCGATTCGACGTGTGTGTGTTTATACAGTATCTGAGTATACAGCTATACAATGTAGCCCAACGCTCCCTTATCGTTGGCTGTCCCGTTTGTCTTTCAAGGGGGGGGCTCGGCCTTGAAGTGGTCTTCGAACTCCTTGACTCGTTGCTTGGGCCTGCTTCATGTTTTCACCTGACAGCCCTCCGGCTGAGAACCAGCAACACGACGTGAAACGCCAACGTTTGATTTAGAACGTTAATTCTTTCAGAGTCGGCGGTCTTATCGGCTCATTGATTTGCGTGTCTGGCAGACAAATACGGAACGTGCGGCGGCGGCGGCGGCGGTCTGCCCGCCCGCATTCTCTGCTTGTGAAATGACGGCTTTGTAAAGGAACTCGCTTAAGCTTCAGACGTGATATCAGACTCGATGTCGTAGTATTGGACTAATTACGGCTCGACCTTGTCTGTCAAAATCAACTGAAAATTTCAAAAGGGGAGGATCGCCGCTCCGAAGGTTACGCAACTGCTCATGTGAATTTTCTGTGTTTTCCAACCTTTTTTTGGAGGCGGCACACTTTTTGCATTGAAATCTCAAGGGACACCGCCATCGGAAAATCTTTTAATTTACAACTATGTTGCCTATGTTAGCAATAGTCATTGTCATCAAAGTTTTATCAGCAGGAATCGCATAAAGCTCCAAATGTCCTAGAAACCAAACAACTTCCGGTTCATGTTAGAGAAAAACAAAATGACAGTTTCACAAGAGTAAAATCTATAATTTGACGTTCATCATATTTAGATTCTAACCTTGTAATAGTTCCATTTTAATCTCCTTATATTCATATTATTTTTTCTCTGAATATTAGACTGTATGACAAAAATTAGGGTTGTTTTTTTTTACATTTTTTGCATCCTTGATGACTGAAAAATGATATGACATGAAAAAAATTCATTAATAAACACAAAATGAAGGAGGTTTTTGGTGTCCATTTGGCCTAATTAACTTCTAGAACAGGGGTAGGGAACATATGGCTCGGGAGCCACATGCGGCTCTTTCGATGGGTGCGTCTAGCCCTTCGCTAACCTGTGAGCTAAAATTTGGAAACCTTTGTCTAGAGCTGCTTTAATCTTCATTGTTTTGGGGGGTTTTTTTGCATTAGACTCTTCTGGAATGCATTGATTATCAAAAGTATTCGATTTTTTCAAATTTAAACGTGGTGAAATTACAAAAAAAAAAACGCATTTTCACGTATTTTGACTTTTAAATTCGGCGTATGGCAAGGAATAACATAAGAAAATATGAATTGTTGATGGCTCTCTTCGTCGAAAAAAAGGTTCCCGACCCCTGTTCTACAACGACGAAATATTTGACGTCTCCGAAATCCGCACTTTTGAAAAGCAATACAGTCTTTGTCTGCGCTTGGCGGTGCGTGGGAAGGCTCAGCGATGCTATCGAGACTATTCAAATGATTGTAATATAATAAAGGATAATTGTGTTGTTGCATTCCGCAGAGGCTTGTGTTAACGACATTAAGCCAGGACCCATTTCCTGCAGACAAAGGTCCGAGTCGGCCGTCTCTGGCTGGTCGGCCCGCGTTCGTTGACACATAGCGCCTTTTCGGCTAATAACGTGCGTCGTGCTCGCTCGTGTCGTGTAACGGCTGTCAGTCTCAATAAGTCAATAACGACATAACGCTTTGCAGGACTTTATGATTCAAACAAATACAATTATAGTTATAATTCTTGGGTTCGATCCCAGGCCGGTCCTTTGTGTGGAGTTTGCATGGGTTTTCTCCGGGTACTCCGGTTTCCGCCCACATTCCAAAAACATGCTAAGCTAGCTGGGTGAACACTGTAACCCAGGGGTGTCAGACTCGGGTTGGTTCGCGGGCCGCTTTAACGTCAACTTGATTTCACGTGGGCCGGACCATTTTAGATATAATATTTAGATTTTTTTTAAATAAATCGATTAAAAGAATTGGATTAAAAGCCCTGAATATTCAGTTTTTTATAGATCTAAAACAATGTTTATTTTAGCTTTTTTTTAAAAATATTTTTAGATTTTACAAAAGTATTTTTGAACTAAAAAACCCAAAAATGGATTAAAAAATGACAATTATTCATTTAAAAGGGGGAAAATCAGGAAATTTAATATACATCTATACTCTTCATTTTAATTTGATCCTAAAACAGAAAGTCTGCACTCATGATTTACTTCCCCGGGCCACACAAAGTGATGCGGCGGGCCAGATTTGGCCCCCGGGCCGCCACTTTGACACATGTGGCCTAACCCTCGTAGTTCCTGGGTTCGATCCCAGGTCGGTCCTCCTGTGTGGATTTGCGTGGGTTTTCTCCGGGTACTCCTGTTTCCTCCCACATTCCAAAAACATGCTAAGCTAGCTGGTTGAACCCTCTGAATGTCCTAACCCTAGCTATGATTGGTTGCCTGTCTCCTTGTGCTCTGCCATTGGCTGGGCTTCAATTCAGGGTGTCCCAAGTCAAATGGGATAGGCTCCAGCACCCCCCGTGACCCTTGTGAGGATAAGCAGCTCGGAAAATGAATGAATATGATTACACATCTGTCTTTAGCAGTTGCCCATTTTCCTCGTTTCTTTACTGCCCCCCCGAAGACTGCTTTTATGCTGATCCAGGTCTCGATATTGGGGGTGCAAATTAAATTTATGAGGTGCAACCAGTAACAGGAGGATCGCTGTATCCACGGTGACGGAGCGTGCCAAACCGCGGGTTCGTGTGGGATTATTATCAAAGAGAAAAGGAATCTAGGCATCTTAACTATTGATTTATAGCAAAGTCTCAGTGAGAGTTATGACTCTTTTGCTCTTCTTATTTTTTTGTGTGTGAAAAGGGTCAAATATATCAAGCGGACTGGACCGAGCCGCCGTGGAGTGGACAGGACCGAGCGAGAGTTTAAGCACCTGGCTCAAACGCTGATTCCTGTCTGAGTGCCGCTGATTTATATTTCACATAAAGAAGCTTAAAGGACTTCACAAATGGAGGCCCGTGTGATCTGGATTATTTGCAGTCCGCGTCTCGGTTTTTGGGCCTGATCCACACATCATATCCACTGGGTAAGTCACAAATTGCTTTATATTTTCCTGACAAACAACCACTGTTTTCATGGGAGTCGAACCTCTTGAAATTTCCACCTCCTAACAAGCCACTTTTTCACACCACACAAAGAAAGCGCTTTGACGGCGTGAGGTCAAAATGGTGGAAATGTCATTCTTTCCAAGCCTCATCCAAAAAAGTGAAGAAGCCTTTCAAATATCTTCCGTTTCGCATCTCAAGGCCAGCAAAAACATTTTTCCACATGACGTCATTGGGCAGCTGCGAAGGAGCTGCGAAGGAGCTCCGAGGAACGTGCCGAAGGGCAAAGGGGGGATAAAGCAGGACGTGGGAAACCAAGACGTGGAGACCCCGGGTTTTGCGGCATGTCATCGAGCGACCGCGTTTACGTAAGGCATGGGTGTCAAACTCGGGTTTGTTCGCGGGCCGCAATAACATCAACTCGATTTCATGTGGGCTGGACCATTTTAGATATAATATTTAGATTTTTTAAATTGGATTATAAGAACTGGATCAAAAGCCCTAAATATTCAGTTTTTTTATAGATATAAAACTGTTTATTTGAACTTTTTTTTCTTAGTACTAATTTTTTTTAAATAATATTCAATATTAAAGTGGAAAACCGAAAATATTTTTATATTTATTTTTTGATTTTACAAAATGCTTTTTGACGTAAAAACACCAAAAGAAAAAAGAATGGATAAAAAATTTCAATTATTGATTTAAAAAGGGGAAAATCAGGAAATGTAATATACATCTATAATCTTCATTTGAATTTGATCCTAAAACAGAAAGTTGGCACTCATGATTTACTTACTCGGGCCGCACAAAATGATGCGGCAGGCCAGATTTGCCCCCCGGGCCGCCACTTTGACACCTGTGATGTAAGGCTTTCCCAAAACTTTTGGCGTCTGCCGGGGCGAGAATTTTCCTCCAAAGAAGGCCTCGTGATCCCAATGGAAGTAAAACATAACCACCGTGTTTACCTTTCAGAGTCGTTGTTTTCTAAAATTTTGTAACGAAATCGCACTTTTTGGCTCCTGTGATTGATAGAGAGGCCAAAAATGCTAATATTTGCAAGTTGCTGATATCCTTGTCTGACATTTTTATTTTGTAGTAGTAGTAGTAGTAGGAGGAGTGTCATGATTTGGAGAGGCATGAATCCAACAAGTCGAGGCGAGATTGCGCTCTTGCCCCAGCCCGTTTTAAATGGCGTATTTTTGCGTTTGCCTTAGGAGTATTGGCTCGCCACTTTGGAATCCCTTTGTTATTTTTTTTTTTAGTTGTTTTAGCTGCCCGTCTGTTACGGTGCCGTCATTAGTGTGGTGATGAGTAACTGCAAACACTTGTCTGTCAGTTCAAGAGTACATTTCAAATAGTCAAGTAGTCTTTTATTAAATGTCAAGAACTTTAAAAAAAAAAATCATGATCCAAATTGGCCTATGTTGGATCTTGATGTTTTGTAGTCATTTCAATAGAATGTGTCAAGTGATGTTAAGTTTCGGTTTTCTCACATTTAGAGGTTTCGGGCAAGAAATTTTATTTTCAGCCAAAGTTGTTGCAAAAACAACTGTTAGGAAGTGAAAAAGAAAAGCACTATCTGATGTTTGTAGGTGATTTAGATGAAAAGAAGGAAATGACACTCAAAAATGGAAACCAATCATTTGCACCGAGAACAAGCCAGGTTGAAATTTGTCCCAAAAGGAAAAATAACAAGCCATAAAAATTCCAGCTGAAAATCTTTTGGCATGATGACACCACGATGAACCCAATTGATCCCAAAATAGAACCTCGCGTGGGAAACACAGTGGGGGTGATGTCACCACACTTTTGGGATGATGCGACTCAGTAAAATACAACAATTTTTGGAACGTCCGACTCATCCCCAGACCTCAAACCCATCGAGCATTTTTTTGCATGGCAAATAAATGTCACATTTTCACTCACATTCATACTTCCAGCTAACAGAAATAGAACATCTACAACATCTAGGGATTTTTGGAAACTACACATACACAAAACGGACACACGTGGGTATTGCATCCCTCGAGAAGCGTCACCATTCTATTGGTCCGTTTCTGAAATGGAACCCCACCTCCACACACTTGAAAACAGACACAAACGTACACATTCAAACTACCGTATCCCCAAAAATGCCTCATTTCCAAATCTGCCGAACCAATCCATGTCCGTTTCCTGCCTTAAACGTGCAGTCGTTGTGGTTAGAAATCTATCACGCTCGCCCAAAGGGGGGACGTGGGTCTGACCGACTGGCGTAGCGCTTCCTTGGCAGCTCATCATCATGAAAAATGCCTCCATTGAAATCCAGTCAAGCGCGGGCTCGCCGCCAGTCAATGCGCGTCCGTCCCGCGCAACCAGATGTCACGGCGTAATGCGTGTTGTCCGGGGAAAATGGAGTCGTGTTTGCCTCTGCTTCCAACTATTTCCCCTTTTTTTTCTTCTTCGGCGCTACCGTGAAGGGTGCGGTTAAGTGCTTTAGATCATCGCGAAAGAGGTTCTGCAAGTCTGACTTGGAAGCTCATTTTTAAAGCTCATACATCACTTGGCTACACATGATTTGAGTATGGGGCAAAATAACAGTTTTTCTCTGGTATATATTGTTATAACTATTTGTTTCAGATGTATTGTAATTATTTTCTGTATAAAAATTGAGTTTGGTGTTCAAAAAAAATGTTTTTTGGAAACTTAAGTCTTGAAAAAGAAGGCGTCGTCTTATAGTTGGGTCAATATGGTATTTTTACTCTGCTCAGTGCTGACCGTTTATTGAAATAAAATATTCGTTATAAGTTAACTCCTCAATTAGGGCAACTTTACATCTCCACAGAGATGACTAAATCTTGCTAACAATTTTATTGACGCACAACAGCCACTAGGTGGGGGTAATGCATCCTTTCTCGTTTGATATCAGCCAAATTTGCAAGATATCTGCCAGAAAGAAAGAACATGAGACTGAAAAGGCCGAATCAAAAAGCTTTCTCCTTGTCGAAGAATTTAACTTATTGGATTAATTTACTTTCTTTCAGGTGGGTCAAGAAAAATCAGTCCAAATTCTACAAATGAACACTTCAAAGAATCCAACATCCTGAAAACCCCATGCGTAAACGGAAAGGATAGAGAGAGAAAAACACTCTGCGAGGCAAACTTGCTTACTACGAGTCTACAAAACTGCCGATTTTAGAAATAAAAACATAAACCTCTCTCACCATCATCGGTAGTCATGACGTCCCCCAAGAAACAAACCACACCAGGTGAGTTAATATTAATCTTCTAGTAGCACTTTCCTCCAAATACCAAAACCATCCAACAATGTTCTCCAATGCAAGCCTTACTTTCCCCTAAAATTTGCGGTCCAATCACAGACTGAACTTCCCCCACCCCAGCAGGACGCCCTACTGGTGTCAGCCGCAAAACATCCACCAAAACGACCACACGGATGCTGTCGATGGAATGTATAAATTCCCATCAAGTCCAAATGCATAGCCACTCAATGTAAACCGCCATGCAAACACGCACACGTGACTTCAATTCCAAACAAATTGATGCTTGTGTGCTTACACGGCAGAGCGAAACGGTGGAAAAAAAGGCTTACATATGTTAAGTGATGGCGCTTGTCAAACATTTTAGTGCATTCCAATGAGAAAATTGGAGCACTTCCCAAAAAAAGGGGAAAAAAAGTAACAAGCAATACTTTTGTCCTTTCAATCCAAATTCAGGTTCCTTACCTGAAATAATGCAGTCGCCATCCTGTCTGACTCTTTTAGGTGCAATTTTTTTTTTTAGTGCTGCATCGTCTAGGCAAAATCTGCTCCGTTTTACCTTGGTAAAACGCGGGTGGTTGCGTGGGGGAGTGTGTGTCAAAAAAGAGAGGGAGAGTTGCCCCGTGTGTGCGTGTTCGAGCCCCAAAGTCCGTCTAGTCTAGGTCGCTCTGGCTTATCCTCTTTTCCATTTGAAAGTCAGCGTCAAAATGTCCAAGCGATCGGGAGGAGAGCGCGGGAAGTGCGGCCGGAGGCAGATCCTAACATCCCGCCAGTGGAAACATCGCAGTGCAGCACGCCGGCGCTGGAGAAGGGAGGCAAAGTCTGCCTTACTGGGTTACGGCTTTTTTCCCTCTCTGTTTGCTGTCGGAGCGTTTCTCCTCCCCTCTTGTTCGAGGCGTGCGTACTAGTCATGAGAAGGAAAGAGAGAGAGAAAGAGAGAGAGGAAAATACAGGGATTCAATCCTAATTTTGTATGGGCAGATTTGGGAGGAGGAGGAGAAAGCTCTCGTTCTTCAATGTCTTCATTTTTATCGAGTCTCAAGTTACCGCCGCTAATAAGCTTTCTTTCTTCGCTTTCTTTTTCTACGCTTGATGTCAGTGATGAGTTCATCGACTTTATGGTGACTGGCTAAGAGGAGTCCAACTCCGACTCCCTTGACTTTCAAAGACTATTCGTGTGTTTAACCTCTTGACCTCCTGAGTTTTTTACGGACTTGACACTTTAGAGCAAGGGTGTCAGACTCGGGTTGGTTCGCGGGCCGCATTAACGTCAACTCGGTTTCATGTGGGCTGGACCATTTTAGATATAATATTTAGATTTTTTTTAATAAATGGATTAAAAGAACTGGATTAAAACCCCAGAATATTCAGTTTTTTATAGATCTAAAACAATGTTTATTTGAGCTTTTTTTTAAATATATTTTTCAATTTTACAAAATGATTTTTGAACTAAAAACACCGAAAAAATGGATTAAAGAATTACAATTATTGATTTAAAAGGGGGAAATTCAGGAAATGTAATATACATCTATACTCTTCATTTTAATTTGATCCTAAAACAGAAAGTCGGCATTCATGATTTACTTTCCCGGGCCGTACAAAATGATGCGGCGGGCCAGATTTGGCCCCCGGGCCGCCACTTTGACACCTGTGCTCTAGAGAAATACATCATCTGTCTGCTTGTACTCATTAAGAATGGAATGTTGCCAAAATGTAAAAACTACAAAAATACAAATTAGAATTAAACCCTATAGTGTAGGCAGATCTTTTTATTTGAGTGCCTACTGCTTATGTTCAGGAATAACGGCAAGGCCATGTTTAGCGCCTCAACTCACAGCGATTGACGTCACATTTATTTATTTATTACCTAAATATTTATGTCTAAAATGTCTTTTTCTGTGTCTGTATTCTCACCCTCTTGCTACTGTGACAGTGAAATTTCCCAAATAGTTATCCAATCCAATCCAATGTCCAAATATCAAATCCATCTGAATTTGGACTTCCCGTCAAGACGTGCTTTCACGCTGTCAAAATTCAAAGTTAGCGGTAGCCCACTAAAAAAAAGGACGCCGGCTCGCCCCGCGATGCGCTCCCTTAATTTTCCCCGTGTTCGCCAGATGTCGACGCGGAAAGTGTTGTTTAATTCGCCATTAACGACGAGATCCAGGAAGGAAGCGAGGGGCCGCCAGAAAGGGGGCGTGCGCTTTATGGTGCCGAAAAAAAAACATGCTTGTTTATGGGAGATAAGCCTTTTATGTCCAGGACGGCCTGAACCGGGACGCGCGGGGGGGAAAGTCCCTGGTGTTTGTTCACATGGGGGCCACTCTGTCCGTAGGAATAGCGGCTAGCATTACATCTGCATGCCACACATCTGTTGTAAAGCATGAGAAACGAGTAGAAACGACAACAATGTGTAATCCAGCCCCGCCCATTCGTCTATATTCATAAATGTACATTTTTGTAACATATTAGCATCCTCATTTCACATGCTGGAAAACTCCCCTCTTTCTGTAAGAAGATTTAAAACCATTCATTCATTTTGCAAACCGCTTATCCTCACAAGGGTCGTGGGGGGTGCTGGAGCCCATGCCAGCTGAATGGGTGGCCAGCCAATCGCAGAGCACAAGGAGATGGACAACCAATTGTTTATAGCTAGGGACTAGTTAGCGTAGAAGTATGCATGTTTAGGAGATGTGGGAGGAAACTGGAGTACCCGGAGAAAACCCACACAAGTCCAGGGGTGGACATGCAAAGTCCACACAGTGAGGACCAACCTGGGATGGAACAAGTCAAACTGTGAGGACATGGAGACCTCGTGTGAGGAAGCCGGAGTACCCGGAGAAAACCCACGCAAGTCAAGGGTGGACATGCAAAGTCCACACAGTGAGGACCAACCTGGGATGGAAAAAGTCAAACTGTGAGGACATAGAGACCTCATGCATACGGGTGAGTCAGGTTCTTGCAGTCGAGGGTCTGATTTATACCCGCATATTACCCAAAGACACATTTGTGGAAAAAATGTATTTAAAAATTCCCCCAAATTTGGGTTTGGTCTATCGTGTGGAATTAAGACCCTAAAGAGACTTGATTTTACGTCCAACAGCCACGGTATGTAAACAAAAAAATAAGGGTAAAGTTTGTTTTGAAAGGGCTGACAGCAAAGCAGTGAAGGTTGGCACCCGAATGGAATCCCTGCCAAATGTCCCGCTCTTGCATTACACTTGCCACCCCACTGCCACTTGTCTGCTACACGCTCTTGGCTGCTGTTGACATTCTTTCCCGCAACTTCTGATTACTCCATCGTGTTGGAGTCTGGGTGTTCCTGTTTGTTGTCCCTGCCGTTTCCACGCAGCGAGTCTCTACGACATAAACGCAGAGGTAAGGACCCATTCTGGGTGGCATTTGGCTCTTGTCTTTTCAAATTCAGACTTGAAATGATGCTCAGGATTTTGCTTTTTGGGTGTGTTGATCCATTTTGGCATGCGGCTTAGGGTTCATTTGCGCAAAACCCTGCATAGCAACAGAAGCTCAACTGCGCAATACACATATTTATGAGTGTGTTTGTCTCAAGACACAAGTTAACTTGAGATGAAAATATTTGGGGAGGATTATCATTTTGTTTGTATTGGGAGGATGGATGACCTTGGTGAAATAAAAGCCGCTGCCAGCTAGCAACACTCAATCCTTTGTTCAAATATTCCCATGTTTGATATTTTAAATGGGCTTTCTCAGACTTTTTGGACATCCGGGTGACAAAAGATGTCTTTTGTTGACATAAGAGTTTGACTCTTTCACTTTGAAGGATGTAGGTAGTTTGAATAAAATCTCATATTTTTATGATGTTTTTAAAAACACAATTTGTGATATTGTATGATTAAGAAAATGCTTTTGGAGAGAGAAAAAATTGTGTTACATATACAAAAAACTATTTAAAAAAATAGATGCCATTTTATAGGGGGAGAAATAACAAAATTTTCAAGAAAACTTTTAACAAATTAAAAAAATATTTTCTCTTATATATTTGTATATATTTATTTATTCATATATTTATGTATTTATATATTTATCTATTTATTTATTTATCTATTTATTTATAT